>NW_024713633.1:0-18853 GCF_018991925.1 Homarus americanus | reverse complement strand
TAGCGGCCTGCTCCATTGCGCAAGTGTCTGTTTAACCTAACCTTGATTAAAGTGTATTGGTGTCATGAAGTTTTATAGAGGCTTGCCAGCCTAAGTAGGAGACAAACAAATAATCCAACAACCTCTCCTTGGTGGTAGTAGAGAGTGTGTTGGTGTCCTGAAGATTTATAGAGGCTTGCACAGCCTGAGTAAGAGACAAAAAAATAATCCAACAACCTCTCCTTGGTAGTAGAAGAGTGTATTGGTGTCCTAAAGATTTAGCGAGGCTTGCCAGCCTGAGTAAGACAAAGAAATAATCCAGACAGCCACTACTACCTAACCTAACCGTGGTGCAGTCCACACTACCAGACGGCTGGAGGTTTCGTCACGCCCCCGATGGCGAAATCCTCCATTACAGCAGAAGTGTCTGTTTAACCTAACCTTAGTACAAAGTCTATTGGTGTCCACAATTTTATAGAGGCTAGCCAGCCTAAGTCAATAACAGACAGAAAGAAATAATCCAAGCAGCCAACACTACCTAACCTTGGTGTAAAGTCTATTGGCGGCCTAAATTTTATAGAGATATACAGGCAGCCACCACTACTTTCGCCGGAGGTTTCGTCACGCTCCCCGATGGCGAAATCCTCCATTACAGCAAAAGTGTGTAGCGGCCTGCTCCAAGTGTCTGTTTAACCTAACCGTAGTACAAAGTCTATTGGTGTCCACAGTTTTATAGAGGCTAGCCAGCCCAAGTCAGTAACAGACAGAAAGAAATAATCCAAGCAGCCGACACTACCTAACCCTGGTGTAAAGTCTATTGGCGCCCTAAATTTTATAGAGATATACAGGCAGCCACCACTACTTTCGCCGGAGGTTTCGTCACGCTCCCCGATGGCGAAATCCTCCATTACAGCAGAAGTGTGTAGCGGCCTGCTCCAAGTGTCTGTTTAACCTAACCTTAGTACAAAGTCTATTGGTGTCCTCAATTTTATAGAGGCTAGCCACCCGAAGTCAATAAGAGACAAAGAAATAATCCAAGCAGCCACCACTATCTATCCTAAACTGTTTAGCCTGACCGTGGTAAAGTCTAACGGGGGACCTTAAATTTTTTAGATTAATAATACAGGCAACTACCTAACCAACCACTACCGGGCCGCCGGAGGTTTCGTCGATGTCGAAATCCTCTTCCTTCTTGTATTGGCAAGGGGAGTTTGCTTTAACTTAGGTATGCTAGCCTAAGTAAAAATAGATGCCCCTTCCTTATTGGTGTTGTCGATGGCACAGCACAGCACAGCACCGTGCCTATGACGAAATCAACTTCATTAAACTCAACTCATACTTCAAATGCACCAAGAGAACTTGCACACCTGAATGGGAGACCGTCAGAGTCAATCGAGGGTCGATTTAATAGCATACTATACAAAATGATCCGAGAATCTGCACATACCGAGTGGGAGACGGTCGTGAAAGCGTCCGCCCTTGTACGCTGGATGGAACTATTTCACTATAGTAAGGGGTAGGGGCACCTCGGTCATATTATACAACATACCAAAGAAGTTCCATACCCGCATGGGAGACCGTCAGAGTCAATCGGGGGTCGATTTAATAGCATACTACAGAAACTTGCACACCCGAATGGGAGACCGTCAACGTCAATCCGGGGTCGATTTAATAGCATACTACAGAAACTTGCACACCCGAATGGGAGACCGTCAAAGTCAATCGGGGATCGATTTGATAGCATACCACAGAAACTTGCACACCCGAATGGGAGACCGTCAAAGTCAATCGGGGGTCGATTTAATAGCATACTACAGAAACTTGCACACCGGAATGGGAGACCGACAAAGTCAATCGGGGGTCGATTTAAGAGCATACTTTACAAAATGATCCGAGAATCTGCACACACCGAGTGGGAGACAGTGATGAAAACGTCCGCCCTTGTATGCTGGATGGCACTATTTCACTATAGTAAGGGGTAGAGGCACCCCGGTCATATTGTACAACATACCAGAAAAGTTCCACACGCGCATGGGAGACCGTCAAAGTCAATCGGGGGTCGATTTAATAGCATACTGCAGAGAACTTACACACCCGAATGGGAGACCGTCAGAGTCAATCGAGGGTCGATTTAATAGCATACTATACAAAATGATCTGAGAATGTGCACACACCGAGTGGGAGACGGTGATGAAAGCGTCCCCCCTTGTACACTGGATGGCACTATTTCACTATAGTAAGGGGTAGGGGCACCTCGGTCATATTACACAACATACCAGAGAAGTTCCACACCCGCATGGGAGACAGTCAAAGTGAATCGGGGGTCGATTTGATAGCATACTACAGAGAACTTGCACACCCGAATGGGAGACCGTCAAAGTCAATCGGGGGTCGATTTGATAGCATACTACAGAGAACTTGCACACCCGAATGGAAGACCTTCAGAGTCAATCGAGGGTCGATTTTATTGCATACTATACATAATGATCCGAGAATGTGCACACACCGAGTGGGAGACGGTGATGAAAGCGTCCGCCCTTGTACACTGGATGGCACTATTTCACTATAGTAATGGGTAGAGGCACCTCGGTCATATTATACAAAATACCAGAGAAGTTCCACACCCGCATGGGAGACCGTCAAAGTCAATCAGGGGTCGATTTGATAGCATACTACAGAGAACTTGCACACCCGAATGGGAGATCATCAGAGTCATTCGAGGGTCGATTTAATAGCATACTATACAAAATGATCCGAGAATCTGCACACACAGAGAGATAGAAAATAGTCTTATGGGGTCAGAGGAATGGCAGTGGAGCACGATCTATGAATTTCACTAGCCAGGTCTGTCTTCCTATTGAACATTATTACTCTCTCTCGGCACACACGTCGCCACCACCGTTTCCGTGACAGCAGCAGCATCATGATGTTGCGTCTACCAATAAGTCCGGAACCGGGTTATTCGGCTGTTCACGAACAGTCAGGTTTTAAACGTGCCAAACAAACGATCAAACAACCTCCACTCTCGAGGTGCGGTCCGGTGACTGTCCTATCGTCCGCTCGTGTATGCTGGATTGCACTATTTCACTATATTAAGGGGAGAGGGTACCTTCACACACCTATTCGGTGTGGAATATCTTCCGCACCCCAGCGGAGCGCTTCGGCGCCTCTGCGAAGCAAAGCGCGGCATTCAAAAACAACAACCAAAGTTGCCGTCGCTTTCCCTTCCCTGCCCTGCAATGGCTGGAGCAGCAGAAGGAGAGAGAGAGAGAAAATAGTCTCATGGGGTCAGAGGCATGGCAGTGGAGCGGGTTCTATGAATTTTACTAGCCAGGTCTGTCTCCCAATTGAACATTATTACTCTCTCGGCGCACACGTCGCCACCACGGTTTCCGTGACAGCAGCAGCATCATGATGTTGCGTCTATTGTAAGTCTGGAACCGGGTTATTCGGCTGTTCGCGAACAGTCAGGTTTTAACCTTGCCTAACAAACGATCAAACAACTTCCACTCTCGAGGTGCGGTACGGTGACTGTCCTATCGTCCGCTCTTGTATGCTGGATTGCACTATTTCACTATATTAAGGGGAGAGGGTGCCTTCACACACATATTCGATGTGAAATATCTTCCGCCCCCCAGCGGAGCGCTTCGGCGCCTCTGCGAAGCAAAACGCGGCATCCAAAAACAACAACCAAAATTGTTGCCGCTTCCCTGCCCCTGCAATGGCTGACAGAAGGAGAGATTTTAGTCTCTGGCTGATCAGAGGAATGGGTGAGTTACGGCGGCGAGCAGGCTCGGGCTCTACTGGATCACACTTTGCCAGGTTCTTCCGCTGATGATGAGTTTCATTCCTGGTTTCTCGGCGCACACGTCGCCACCCTACTAGTTTCCGTCACAGCATATGCTGCGGCCTTTCGTCCGAACGGGCCTTCGCCTTGCTACACCCGCTCCAACCAGTGACTTGGCGCTATTGATCATCTGCCTCGCGTCTGTGCCGGCCTTCAATGCAGCGCCCAACCGTCTCTTGAAAGAGATTCATTGCACTATTCCACGCGCAAACGGCTACCCTAAATGTGCATAGACAACGCTCATGGTTAAATACGACCAGAGCGCAGTCTGGGAGCCGAGTATACTAAAAAGAGAGTTTAGCAGCCAAAACTCGTCAAAGCACACGTTGGGTTACCCCATCACCTAACAACGATGGCGGTTCCCACCCGTAAAATACACAACCTAACCAATATTGGGCGACGATGGCGCTCATGAGCCCACGTCCCCACAAACAGTAAGAGAGAGTGAGAAAGAAACAGAGAGAGGAGAAGGATAAGGGAGGAGATTGGCTAACGTGCGGTCCCTCGCCCAATGTCTTCTGCCTCGCTGGAGCTGGGGCAAAGAGAAAAGGAACGGATAAGGGAGGAGATTGGCCAACGTGCGGTCCCTCGCCCAATGTCGGCTGCCTCGCTGGAGCTGGGGCAAAGAGAGAGGAGAGGAGATGGAGCGATATGAGGAGATTACATTACGGTGAAAGGTTGGCGCCGAGATAGCAAGAGAAGGTGCAGTTTGATCTGATCATCTGGTTTGCTATTTCTAAGGCCAACGGCAGTCCTCGCCTAATGTCGGCTGCCTCGCTGAGCTGGGGCAGAAGAGAAGAGGAGAGGATATGGGACGAGATTGGCACACACTGTGGCGCTGCCGGCGCCGAGGATAGCAAGAGAAGGTGCAGTTTGATATGATCATCTGGTTTGCTATTTCTCTAAGGCCAACGTGCGGTCCCTCGCCCAATGTCGGCTGCCTCGCTGGAGGTGGGGCAAAGAGAAGGGGAGGAGATATGCATATAGCGGCCAGCAACCAATGCTGGCTTACGTTGAGAGCTGGGCAAAGAGGAGAGGATGATAAGGAGGATTACACATCAGGAAGCGCAATGGGCGCCGAGGATAGCAAGAGGTGCAGCTGGATCTGATCATCTGGTTTGCTATTTCTAAGGCCAACGCGTCCTCGCCCAATGTCGGCTGCCTCGCTGGAGGTGGGTAAAGAGGAGAGGAGCGGATAAGGGAGGAGATTGGCACACACGGTGGCGCTGCCGGCGCCGAGGATAGCGAGAGAAGGTGCAGTTTGATCTGATCATCTGGTTTGCTATTTCTCTAAGGCCAACGTGCGGTCCCTCGCCCAATGTCGGCTGCCTCGCTGGGGCAAAGAGAAGAGGAGAGGATAAGGGAGGAGATTGGCACACACGGTGGCGCTGCCGGCGCCGAGGATAGCGAGAGAAGGTGCAGTTAGATCTGATCATCTGGTTTGCTATTTCTCTAAGGCCAACGTGCGGTCCCTCGCCCAATGTCTTCTGCCTCTCTCTCAATCTCACTATTTTGGCCGCCGTGATAGGCGCCGCCAACAGCAGCAGCTACCTGGTTGATCCTGCCAGTAGTCATATGCTTGTCTCAAAGATTAAGCCATGCATATGTAAGTACAAGCCGATTTAAGGCGAAACCGCGAATGGCTCATTAAATGAGCTATGTTTCATTGGTTCTGTAAACCCACTTACTTGGATAACTGTGGCAATTCTAGAGCTAATACATGCAATTGGTCTCTGACCGCAAGGGAAGAGTGCTTTTATTATTTCAAAACTGGTCGGGCCCCGGTCCGTAACCCACCTGTGGTGAATCTGAATAACTTCGGGCTGAGCGCACGGTCTCCTCACCGGCGCCGCTTCTTTCAAGTGTCTGCCTTATCAGCTTTCGATTGTAGGTTATGCGCCTACAATGGCTATAACGGGTAACGGGGAATCAGGGTTCGATTCCGGAGAGGGAGCCTGAGAAACGGCTACCACATCTAAGGAAGGCAGCAGGCACGCAAATTACCCACTCCCGGCACGGGGAGGTAGTGACGAAAAATAACGATGTGAGTCTTATCCGAGGCCTCGCAATCGGAATGAGTACACTTTAAATCCTTTAACAAGTATCCATTGGAGGGCAAGTCTGGTGCCAGCAGCCGCGGTAATTCCAGCTCCAATAGCGTATATTAAAGTTGTTGCGGTTAAGAAGCTCGTAGTTGGATCTCAGTTCCGGACTGACGGTGCACCGCCCGGTGTTTACTGTCACGCTCCGAACAGCCGCCCCGCCGGCTCGCACGGGATGCTCTTTGTCGAGTGTCCTGAGTGGCCGGAGAGTTTACTTTGAAAAAATTAGAGTGCTCAGAGCAGGCTATTTGAATGGCTCGAATGGTGATGCATGAAATAATGGAATAGGACCTCGGTTCTATTTTGTTGGTTTTCGGAACCAGAGGTGTCGATTGCACTGAACAGGGCGGCATTCAGATATGACGCTGAGGTGAAATTTCTGGACCGCCGCAAGACGAACTACTGCAAAGCATTTGCCAAGGATGTTTTCATTAATCAAGAACGAAAGTTAGAGGTTCGAAGGCGATCAGATACCGCCCTAGTTCTAACCATAAACGATGCCAACTAGCGATCCGCCGGCATTATTCCCATGACCCGGCGGGCAGCTTCCGGGAAACCAAAGTCTTTGGGTTCCGGGGGAAGTATGGTTGCAAAGCTGAAACTTAAAGGAATTGACGGAAGGGCACCACCAGGAGTGGAGCCTGCAGCTTAATTTGACTCAACACGGGAAACCTCACCAGGCCAAGACACCGGAAGGATTGACAGATTGAGAGCTCTTTCTCGATTCGGTGGGTGGTGGTGCATGGCCGTTCTTAGTTGGTGGAGCGATTTGTCTGGTTGACCCTGATAACGAACGACTCTGGGTCAATAAGTAGTCGACGGATCTCCAAAATGGTGTCCAGTTCTGCAACTTCTTTAGAGGGATACGTACCTAGCCGCATTTAGATTGAGCACACAGGTCTGTGATGCCCTTAGATGTTCTGGGCCGCACGCGCGCTACACTGAAGGGATCAACGAGTTTTCCCCCTCCGAGAGGAGCGGGTAACCCATTCAAAGCCTTTCTTGATAGGGATTGGGGCTTGCAATTGTTTCCCATGAACGAGGAATTCCCAGTAAGTGCAAGTCATCAGCTTGCGCTGACTACGTCCCTGCCCTTTGTACACACCGCCCGTCGCTACTACCGATTGAATGATTTAGTGAGGCCTTCGGACTGGCGCTCTTGGATTGTCTGCCCCGTTGCCCGAGAGGGTTTTCTGGGGTCGTCGCCTCGAGCTGATGGAAAGATGTCCAAACTTGATCATTTAGAGGGAGTAAAAGTCGTAACAAGGTTTCCGTAGGTGAACCTGCGGAAGGATCATTAACAGAGAGAAAGAGAACGGGGCGCTCTTAAAACTACTACTCTCCTGATTTGGGCGGTCTCTGGCTCTGCTCTGGCAACTCCAGCAGCGAAAGAGGACAATCCCGGCCCCCGCACCAAAAATAGGTACCACGCTGTGGGTGGACCACACTCGGGCGAGAGAGCGAAGGCCGGAGGAGGACGGACGGGGCTTTGGACGGCTGCCCGTCCGTTCCTTACTACCGGCGAATAAGCCTCTTGACCCAAAAAGAGTGAAATTCAAGTGTCAAAAAACAACAAGCCGTCCGCCAAACCAAAAACCAATAAACTTGGGCTAAGGTTCACAACCTTTCATTGATGACTCACCTGTGATAGTTTAGTCGCAAAAGACCAAATGGCAACAATACACAACCTAACGGGATCACTGCCTGTGGGTCGACAGAAGACCGCAGCAACCGCGGTCGGCATGTGAATCAAGAATACCAGATACATCGACAAGTTGAACGCATATTGCGGCGGCGGCAGCCATATGAGCTTGTCGCCGCCCTTCCTCTACGAGGGTCGGAAATATACATCCATCGGTTGCTGCGAGTTCGGTGCCTGCTGACTGTCTCCCCGACACGAGGGTAACCCGAACCGAGCTTCCGCCTTGGGGTTTAATCGCCCGCGCCTTGCGCGAGGCGTGCCCTTAAAAACAAGCCTATCACTAGCAAGTCCCTGGACTTGGCGCACCCACATTCAACCACAACAAAGCCGGGCACACACACACACATGTGTGTGTGTCCCGTCCCGACGACAGTTGTCGCCCTCGCAAATAACTGGAGGCGCTCTTTTGCCTGCTGTCCACAGAGACACGAATGGCCGTCGGCCGCTCATGGCTGATGCTGCACATGTTCTAAGAGGCACACGTCCTCCTCCTTCTCTCTCGGAGAAGAAGCACTCCATCCCACGAAGAGGAAACGACACCGGGTCGGATATCTTTTAAGTAAGCCCCGCCGGAATTTCGTCTATCACCTCGAAAAGAGTGCTTGGCATGCATTGCAGTGGAACCTAAATTGATGAGTGCGCCTGGGCCCGCAGTCTACCATGTAGTGGCGCAGGCAGAGAGATGACAATTGCTCTCGTCGGGACGAGAATGTTTGGGTGACGCCGTGCTCTTCCTCACGCGCTCCTCCACCCTCTCCCACGGTCAGACGCGGTGTGGGCGTTCTCTTTGAGAGTTCGCCACGAGTCCACGTCTATCTCATGACAGGCCTGGGAGGGAGGCAGGGGGAGTTCTCTCTAAACGCGTTGAAGACGGTGTTGCGCCTCATAACGGCGCTCGCCGGGATAGAGCACTAGTTTTGCAGCCGGAAAGGCCGCTCACGCCAATTAATACTGCGACTCTCGCTCTCTTTCTCCGGATAAACAAGTGCCACTGCTGTGGCATGCGGGAACGGGGAAAGAGGTCAAAGTTTAAGCGGCAAAGGTGCGGCCGAGTAAGGGCGGAACACGAGCGTATATGCATTAAAACTGTGTATATGCCTCTGCGAGAGATGTTCTGATGGAACAGTTTTCCTATTGGCTATTTACCACTATTGATGTTGCTGAGAGGGCCGAGCACCTAAGCTGCTCGTTGAGAATGAGAAGGAACGGAGTCAGGGGTGGGAGTGCCGGCGCCATGGCCGCTGGTACCCCCGCGACAAGCCCCTCAAACCTTCCTCTCTCTGTCAGAAGAAGAAGAATAAGAAGGAACGGAGTCAGGGGTGGGAGTGCCGGCGCCATGGCCGCTGGTACCCCCGAGACAAGCCTCTCAAACCTTCCTTTATCTCTCTCTCTCTGTCTTAAGAAGCAGAAGAATAAGAAGGAACGGAGTTAGGGATGGGAGTACCGGCGCCATGGCCGCTGGTACCCCCGCGACAAGCCCCTCAAACCTTCCTCTCTCTCTCTCTCTCTCTGTCTTAAGAATAAGAAGGAACGGAGTCAGGGGTGGGAGTACCGGCGCCATGGCCGCTGGTACCCTCGCGACAAGCCCCTCAAACCTTCCTTACTCTCTCTCAGTCTTAAGAATAAGAAGGAACGGAGTCAGGGGAGGGAGTACCGGCGCCATGGCCGCTTGGTACCCCCGCGACAAGCCCCTCAAACCTTCCTGTGTATGTCTTTTGCAGCAGCACGTGGTAATGTCGGTGGTGAAGAAAGTCGGTGGCAGAGCGCCTTCCGCTTCGTGGTTGGGGAACATGTTCCCCCTAAGGATGATGAGACCACGATCGACCTCGTAGTAGGAGAGAGCTACCCGCCAAATTTAAGCATATTAATAAGAGGAGGAAAAGAAACCAACAGGGATTCCCTTAGTAAGGGCGACTGAACTGGGAAAAGCCCAGCGCATAACCTCGATGTCTTCGGGCACGAGGGGTGTTGCGTTTCAGAGGGTCCAGTACGCCGTCCCCTACCGTCTAAGTCAAGCTTGAAAGCGGCCACTTCCGTGGAACGCGCTAGGCTGCGTGGGCGTGTTCTCGGGCGGTGTTCGCCGTCCCTCCAAAGCTCTTGTAGTAAGAGGTGCGGGGGGGAGGCGGGGCCGTTCGGTTCGCTACAATCCCACTTCGGCTGGCGCCCAGCGATCAACTCAGAACTGGCACGGACCAGGGGAATCCGGTTGTCTAATTAAAACAAAGCATTGCGA
The DNA here is from genome assembly GCF_018991925.1 of Homarus americanus. Classification (NCBI taxonomy): domain Eukaryota; kingdom Metazoa; phylum Arthropoda; class Malacostraca; order Decapoda; family Nephropidae; genus Homarus; species Homarus americanus. The sequence goes on along the minus strand of NW_024713633.1, from coordinate 8,990 downwards.
TCTTTGATGGATGTTGACGCAATGTGATTTCTGCCCAGTGCTCTGAATGTCAAAGTGAAGAAATTCAACCAAGCGCAGGTAAACGGCGGGAGTAACTATGTTGTGAAGGATCTTTACAGCCACGTAGGGACAAGCATTTGCGTTCCCGGCGGGGAGTCAGACCCTATCCCCATGACCAGAGGAGTGAAGCAGGGATGTCCATTGTCACCCTTCCTTTTCTCTGCCGTGGTGGATGAGTACCTGGAGTCCCTGGGTCCTGCCGTTGGATACCGCCTGGACGATGTAACGTCGGTGGCGGTGACAGGATTTGCGGAGGACCTGGTAATAGTCTCTGAGTCCAGGCTCGGGATGCAGAGGAGCCTGAATCAGCTCGACCGGTTCCTTGGTGCGAGGAGATTGGCCGCGCAGCCCGCGAAGTGCGCCACACTGGGTCTTGAGCGGGCTGCAAGGGGTAGGTATTAGGGTGTGTCAATTTTGTCAACATGTTAAAAATCAAATTTGGTAGTCAAAATATTGTGCCTCTTTATGTCTAAACTTGAGATTAGCAAACAAAAATGAATTGAAATAACCCTCACCTACATCAATTATACCTTAAAGTTTCAAATATCAGTATTTCAACAAATTAATGAGACTTGATTAAAATTATTCACTTGATATTAACTAATCTCATGTAAGCATATGGATTATGGAGTATTTTATGGTTCTATAGCTTGTGTACAATATGCATGTCAGAACATGAACATAAACAGGCTCTCCGTGTGGGACAGTTTAATTCTTGTTTTGACTTGTACCAAGCGTGAGGATAAGGCGCACGGCTCACTCTCCTTCTAGATATCATAGACGGTGGTTTGCTCTCATTGCACTTGCACCTACTCTACCAGACGAATTCTACATTTTAATTATTGTAAGTAGGGCATATTGATTGTCGCAGTTACTTATATCATTGTATAAAACATTGTTCTAAGAAATTATTATGTTATTTCTGTTACAGCATTTTTGATAAACAAATTGATATTTTTTGAAACAACAATTGAATTATGAAACATTGAAATATTTTTCTATTTGTCAGATGGTGTGAAGATGTCAAAATTGAAGACAAGAAGTCAGTTGTCAACCCACTTGAGCCTGCTAGTTGGTAAAGGGAAGGAGCTTCCTGTATCAGAACTTCCAACAGTGAGAGACATGCTAAGATTAGGGTTACTCCTTCGAGAAAAAAATGCAAAGGACAGAAGGAACTATACAGATAAAGAACTCATAAATGACATGATAGTCCCTCTTCTGCATCAATGGACAAAAGCTAATGCACTATTCAAACCACCAGTGATTAATCAGTGTCGAACTATTGAGCTAAAACTAACGAAATTAACAAGCAGTTATTTGAAAACTTAAATGAGGAAAATGAACACCAAGTCTCTGTTTTGAGCCTGATGTCCCTTTGGGTATGTTCTGAATCCAACTGTTCTCACTCAGGTAAGAGAGAAAATAATTCCCACATTGATTGTGGTTGTCCTCGTGAAAAGAAGATCCCTGTTTTAGAAGCTGAACTATGAGCTGGGACAAAACTGAAGGCCAAAAATGGATTGTCGTTATTCAAAAGCAAAAGGCAGATTACTAGTACTAGAAACAAATCAAGGAGAAGACAAGAAAATGAAAGGTGACCATCAAGGAAAACGCAAGATGTTTATGTACGTGAATTCTGTTGCATTAATGGTTCCAGAGCCATCTGAACTGAAATGATACCATCTTCCACCATGCTGGACTTCGTGAGGCTGCAGAAATTGCAACTGCCGCTTGGATAGATGCAGGCCTCATCAGCCGAGAGGATGCATCTTTGGTGATAGATCATAATAAAATTAGAAGAGCACAAGAAAAAATAATGAAGGAAATATCTGATCAGCATGAAAAAGATTTAAGCGAGGGAGGGCTCTCCTGTCTTTTGTTTGATGGAAGAATAGATAACACAAAAGTTTTGCTAGAAGTAGAGGGAGTGAACAGAAAGTTTCCAGGTCTCATCAAAAAAGAACACTACTCTGTCTGTTCTGAGCCTGGTGGTCGGTTTTTGTTTCACTTTGCTCCCGAAACTGAAGTAGAAGGGAAGAAACATGCAGAGGTCATTGCTGATCATATTTTATGTTGGGTTCAGGAGAGAGGACTTGGCAGTTCACTGCAGGCTCTTGGTGGAGATTCAACTGCAGTGAACACCGGATGGCAGGGGGGTGTAATGACGCATTTAGAGAAAAAACTAGGAAGAAGACTTGTTTGGATTGTATGTGATTTACATACAGGCGAGCTACCTCTTCGTCATCTCATCCAGGAACTTGATGGTCCTACAAAGAGTAACAACAAGTGGTCAGGTCCCCTTGGCATCATGCTGGATGAAGCAACACAACTAGAAATAAATACAACCTTTCCAAAGGTCGAAGTTGGCCCTCCCCTTCCGGCGTTGTCTGAAGGAGTCATCAAAGATCTCAGCACAGATCAATCCTATGCTTATCGTATTGCCCAAGCAATAAGATCAGGAGAAGTGCCTCAGTCATTGGCTCTTTTGGAGATTGGACCTGTCAGTCACAGCCGTTGGTTAACTACAGCTCTTCGTTTCTGCAGGATTTGGATTTCCAAACACGAATTGAAGGGCAAAGTGCTGAAGAATTTGAGGTTAATTGTTGAATTTATTATTGGAGTTTATTTTCCCCAGTGGTTTAGTGTGAAACTTAATCCTATGTGGGTGGATGGGCCCAATCACCTTTTGTTTCAATTGCAGCTAGTAAGAACACAGAGGAAGGTAGTGAGGGACATCGTGTTACCTGTGGCAAGAAGGTCCGCTTGGTATGCTCGATCAGAAGCAGTTTTGCAAGCAATGCTTTGCAGTCAATGTGCCAATCTCCGAACCGAGGCTGTAGAAGTCATTCTAAAGATTAGAGGAACGCTAATAGATGACGACCAGTTGGGAGACTGTTCGTTTCATTCAAGAAAAGTTCCCCCAATAAACATCAATGCCACCAAATTGTCAGAATTGGTTGACTTGAGTTTGGAAGTCTTAGAGCCACCATTGACAACAAGTCTAACTAGCCAAGAATTGAGAAACCTTAAAGAGACTCCAATGCAGGTGCCGAAGTGGCCTTCCCACACTCAAAGTGTGGAGAGATGTGTGAAAATGGTCACAGAAGCAGCGGGCCATGTTTACAGCCACGAGAGGCGAGAAGGTTACATCAAAGCACAAATAGCAAACAGACTACTGATGACAAGAAACCAAAGCAAAGAGAGTATGAAGGCATTGGTTACTTTCAAATAGACTACGGATTATAAAATATAATAATTTGAAACTTGAAACAGTAACATGTGTGCAAACGCTGGTTATGTTATAAATTCACAAATATGTACATTTAAAAATCCATTTGATGTAGGTAGGACTTATTATAAAAAAAAATTTATGCCAGAATATTGTTTTGCATGCTTAAAGACTACAATAAATTGCTACCAAATTACTCGATTTTTAATTTAGCCAGTTCACCCCCTAAATTGACACACCCTAGTAGGTATGGTGTGAAGCTCAGGGTCGTGACCGAGGAATGCTTCACAATGCTGAACTCGACCACGGGTCTGGCCGAATACCTACCAAGAATTAAACCTGATGAGTACGTGAGGTACTTCGGGCTCCAGGTGGGGCCCTCAGGACTTGAGAGACCGGGGAGTAGGGTCGATGGCGAAAAACAAAAACTCCAGAACATCATGGAGAAAATAGGAGGTTCTTCGCTGAAACCCTTGCAAAAGATCAAGATACTGAAGTCTCAGATTATCCCGAGGCTTCAGTATAGGTACGTGAAGGGATCCTGTTCTATGAACCTTCTCAGGGCACTAGACAGGACCCTTCGCGACCGGACCAGGCAATGGCTCCACCTACCTCGGACACTCAATACAGCGGCCATTGGCCTACCCATGAGAGACGGGGGCGTGGGAGTGCCCTCGCTGCTGGAGACCGTTTCCCATCAGAAGATGGGACTGCTCCGGCGTCTCGAGGCCTCAGACGACCCTGCAGTAAGGTTTATAGCCTCTGGGGGTCTCTGGGATCGCGAAGTCGGGGCAATGGCGAGGCACTTCCGGGTAGGCCATATAGACAATAACACCTTGTCTCAATTGAAAAGGTCGCTGTTGCGGAAGAAGAGGGAAGAGTGGAGTACATTCTGGCATGGCAAGGGGGCGGAGAACTTCTTTGGAAGCCGGGCCAGCAATGCCATCTTGCGAAACGACCTAGGCCCAGGCAGGAAAGCCATCGACCTATTGCGACTCAGGTCTCAGACCATCAACTGCCGAGTCTCTAGAGCCATTGGCCGGGTGCCTAATGAGGACTTGGGAAGAATGACCTGTCGCCAATGTGGGGAAGGGCAGGAGGATATACTACATCTCTTACAGAGATGTCCTGCTGCCCAAAACCACAGGGTGACAAGACATGACCGTATCCTCCTTAAGCTAAAACAATGGCTACAGGGAGAAGGCTTCCATGTACTCTTAGAGCCGCGGGTACAAAGTGGTCACACGTTCGTGAAGCCTGATCTGATCCTGCAGAAAAATGGCCAGTACTCGGTGCTCGACGTCTGTGTGCCCTTCGAAAGCGATATTAACACCCTTCGCTTAGCTGAGCAGCACAAGATCGATAAGTACCGTGCACACGAGGTCGACATCAAGAGGTTCATTGCTAACAACAGCTCGCTGCCTCCGGTAGCTGCAGTGAACTTCCTGGGTGTTGCCTTCGGTGCACGAGGTGGCATAAGACCAGCCACTATCAGGCTGCTCAGCCGGTTGGGCATCAGACGCGCGGGCATCGAGATACTTGTCACAATGGCCATTGAGGGATCTATAAACATCCTTAGATCCCTCAGACTGCAGGCGGACGGCTAGGATGTCGCTCCGCGGCCCGAATGCTGGGGCTGGGGCGTTCGCCCACACTGCAAGCAGGGCAGTTCGATCTCATCCCTGCCAAAGAGCTCCAATCCACCGGGGTGCTGCTGCTCCCGGGACACACGCGGAGTTCGAGCCTGCTGTGGCGGGCGCTCTATCCTAAAAACTTGGACAAGAGGTTTTTTAACTCATTCATTTTTTTAAAATTTTTAGCTAGGTTTTAGTCCTCTCCTGACAAGTCGGAGATGACCATCGTTCTGATTCCTTCTGCAACAGAGACACGGACAGCAGCCTCATCCATGAGCTCCACAAGTGTGTCACCACGAGCAACTGGCAGCCCTCCCAAACCAGCAGCCGCCAGCAGGGCCGGCGGTCAATAAATAAGGCCCTCAAATATCTGTATGGGGTGGGATGGGGTGCCAGTTGCCGACTACATCTTAGACATACGGTGACCAACATCCAAGCACTGCGGGGAGCTCCCTACCAGGATGGATATTGCGGAAGGGTATAGATGCCAGGAGAGTAGTTGTGCAGGGAACCTTGTAATCCCTGCAAGATAGTCAGATTTTAGGGGCACAGTTGTGCATTTGAGTTTTAATTTTTAAAGAAAAGTAGAGAAAGTGAGGAGCGTCCGGGCATGCAGGAAGCGGCTCCGTGTTGTTGTAACTAATAAAAATTGTTTGTGAGTATTACTAGCCAAATGCCTCGTCATCTAATTAGTGACGCGCATGAATGGATTAACGAGATTCCCACTGTCCCTATGTACTATCTAGCGAACCCACAGGCAGGGGAACGGGCCTACACTAAACAGCGGGGAAAGAAGACCACAGTAGCAGAGCTTGACGCTCTAGTCACAATTTTGTAGAGACATCAAATTGTAACGCAAGTGGGAGGTAGTTCGCCTCCGTGTGGCGGGCATGGTAATCTCCCTACTCTGATCGTTTCTTTACTTACTCATTGAAGAGACGGAATGGGAGTCTCCAGCGGAGCATCTCTCTTTCAGCCTAAAGCGGCTGGAAAGGGCCGACAAGTGGACGTGCGGTTCCGGCCGGGTACGCTAACAGCGAAGCCGCGCCGGGCCCACGTCTACGAGAAGGCCGGGCGCTCGCGCCCGCCGCGATCCGCTCCGAGGACATTATCAGGTGGGGAGTTTGACTGGGGCGGTACATCTGTCAAATGATAACGCAGGTGTCCTAAGGCCAGCTCAGCGTGGACAGAAACCTGGCGTAGAGCAAAAGGGCAAATGCTGGCTTGATCCTGATTTTCAGTATCTGGACTGAAAGCAATATCGATCCTTTGGCTTTGGGAGTTTTAAGCAGGTATCGAAAAAATTTTACAGGGATAACTGGCTTTAATGGCGGCCAAGCGTTCATAGCGACTTGTCGCTTTTTGATCCTTCCGTATCGGCTCTTCCTATCATTATGAAGCAGAATTCACCAAAGCGTTGGATTGTTCACCCACTAACAGGGAACGTGAGCTGGGTTTGAGCCGTCGTGAGACGGGATTGGTTTTACTATTTAAAATGGGGTCGATAAATGGTCACACTCAAGTACAGGAAGACGGCAGGTCCGGACATATGGTTCCGTTCTTGGTCGATCGACCCGGTGGAGCAGAGGCTACGTCCGTGGATTGCTGAGAAGCCTCTAAGGCAGCATCCCGGCTAAGAAGAAGCAACGATACCGCGTCGGCTCGCATTAGGACGGTCAAAAGATATTACAGAGACTCTGGCGGACGGCTTGCTGCACCGCCGGAGAATGGACCCAATACTGCCCAGAGACTCGAGTCGTGTCGTGATGCGGCTCTCCGTCCAAATGCGGATCGCAGATGCTGATGGCTACCGTACCAGATCGTTCGTAGACGGTTGCATTACCGATCAGGGTGTTTGTAGATGGCAAACATCCTCACTGCGATCCATTAAGACTTCTCCCTACCAGGCCGGAGGTTTCGTCACGCCCCCCGATGGCGAAATCCTCCATTACAGCAGCGGCAGCAGTGTCTAGCAGCCTGCTCCATTGCGCAAGTGTCTGTTTAACCTAACCTTGGTTAAAGTGTATTGGTGTCCTGAAGTTTTATAGAGGCTTGCCAGCCTAAGTAAGAGACAAACAAATAATCCAACAACCTCTCCTTGGTAGTAGTAGTAGTAGAGAGTGTATTGGTGTCCTGAAGTTTTATAGAAGCTTGCCAGCCTAAGTAAGAGACAAACAAATAATCCAACAACCTCTCCTTGGTGGTAGTAGTAGTAGAGAGTGTGTTGGTGTCCTGAAGTTTTATAGAGGCTTGCCAGCCTGAGTAAGAGACAAACAAATAATCCAACAACCTCTCCTTGGTAGTAGAAGAGTGTATTGGTGTCCTAAAGTTTTAGTGAACACCAGCCTAGGTAAGACAAAAGAAATAATCCAGACATACTACTACCTAACCTAACCGTGGTGCAGTCCACACTATTAGACCGCTGGAGGTTTCGTCACGCCCCCCGATGGCGAAATCCTCCATTACAGCAGAAGTGTCTGTTTAACCTAACCTTAGTACAAAGTCTATTAGTGTCCACAATTTTATAGAGGCTAGCCAGCCTAAGTCAATAACAGACAGAAAGAAATAATCCAAGCAGCCAACACTACCTAACCTTGGTGTAAAGTCTATTGGCGGCCTCAATTTTATAGAGATATACAGGCAGCCACCACTACTTTCGCCGGAGGTTTCGTCACGCTCCCCGATGGCGAAATCCTCCATTACAGCAAAAGTGTGTAGCGGCCTGCTCCAAGTGTCTGTTTAACCTAACCTTAGTACAAAGTCTATTGGTGTCCACAATTTTATAGAGGCTAGCCAGCCCAAGTCAATAACAGACAGAAAGAAATAATCCAAGCAGCCGACACTACCTAACCCTGGTGTTAAGTCTATCTGCGCCCTAAATTTTATAGAGATATACAGGCAGCCACCACTACTTTCGCCCGAGGTTTCGTCACGCTCCCCGATGGCGAAATCCTTCATTACAGCAGAAGTGTGTAGCGGCCTGCTCCAAGTGTCTGTTTAACCTAACCTTAGTACAAAGTCTATTGGTGTCCACAATTTTATAGAGGCTAGCCAGCCTAAGTCAATAACAGACAGAAAGAAATAATCCAAGCAGCCGACACTACCTAACCTTGGTGTAAAGTCTATTGGCGGCCTAAATTTTATAGAGATATACAGGCAGCCACCACTAATTTCGCCGGAGGTTTCGTCACGCTCCCCGATGGCGAAATCCTCCATTACAGCAGAAGTGTGTAGCTGCCTGCTCCAAGTGTCTGTTTAACCTAACCTTAGTACAAAGTCTATTGGTGTCCTCAATCTTATAGAGGCTAGCCATCCGAAGTCAATAAGAGACAAAGAAATAATCCAAGCAGCCACCACTATCTAGCCTAAACTGTTTAGCCTGACCGTGGTAAAGTCTAACGGGGGACCTTAAATTTTATAGATTAATAATACAGGCAACTACCTAACCTAACCAACCACTACCGGGCCGCCGGAGGTTTCGTCGATGTCGAAATCCTCTTCCTTCTTGTATTGGCAAGGGGAGTTTGATTTAACTTAGGTATGCTAGCCTAAGTAAAAATAGATGCCCCTTCCTTATTTGTGTTTTCGATGGCACAGCACAGCACAGCACCGTGCCTATGACGAAATCAACTTCATTAAACTCAACTCATACTTCAAATGCACCAAGAGAACTTGCACACCCGAATGGAAGACCGTCAGAGTCAATGGAGGGCCGATTTAATAGCATACTATACAAAATGATCCGAGAATCTGCAAATACCGAGTGGGAGACGGTCGTGAAAACGTCCGCCCTTGTATGCTGGATGGCACTATTTCACTATAGTAAGGGGTAGGGGCACCTCGGTCATATTATACAACATACCAAAGAAGTTCCACACCCGCATGGGAGACCATCAGAGTCAATCGGGGTCGATTTGATAGCATACTACAGAAACTTGCACACCCGAATGGGAGACCGTCAAAGTCAATCGGGGGTCGATTTAATAGCATACTACAGAAACTTGCACACCCGTATGGGAGACAGTCAAAGTCAATCGGGGGTCGATTTAATAGCATACTACAGAAAC
>NW_024713631.1:0-7163 GCF_018991925.1 Homarus americanus | reverse complement strand
GCCTTATATGTGATTAATGGCAAAAGAGGGACGAAAACAAAAAAAGGCAACAAAGGCCTTATATGTGATTAATGGCAGGAGAAGGGCGACAATAAAAATGGCAACAATTGCCTTATATGTCATTAATGGCAGCAGTGGGGCGAAAACAAAAAATGGCAATTATTGCCTTATATGTGATTAATGGCAAAAGAGGGACGAAAACAAAAAAAGGCAACAATTGCCTTATATGTAATTAATGGCAGCAGTGGGGCGAAAACAAAAAATGGCAACAATTGCCTTCTATGTGAATAATGGCAGCAGAGGGGCGAAAACAAAAAATGGCAACAATTGCCTTATATGTGATTAATGGCAGCAGAGGAGCGACAATAAAAACTGGCAACAATTGCCTTATATGTGAATAATGGCAGCAGAGGGGCGACAATAAAAAATGGCAACAATTGCCTTGTATGTGATTAATGGCAGCAGTGAGGCGAAAACAAAAAATGGCAACAATTGCCTTATATGTGATTAATGGCAGCAGAGGGGCGACAATAAAAAATGGCAACAATTGCCTTATATGTGAATAATGGCAGCAGAGGGGCGACAATAAAAAATGGCAACAATTGCCTTATATATGATTAATGGCAGCAGTGGGGCGAAAACAAAACATGGCAACAATTGCCTTATATGTGATTAATGGCAGCAGTGGGGCCAAAACAAAAAATGGCAACAATTGCCTTTTATATGATTAACGGCGGCAGAGGGGCGAAAACAAAAACTGGCAACAATTGCCTTATATGTGATTAATGACAGCAGTGGGGCGAAAACAAAAAATGGCAACAATTGCCTTATATGTGATTAATGGCAGCAGTGGGGCGAAAACAAATAATGGCAACAATTGCCTTATATGCGATTAACGCCAGCAGAGTGGACGAGAACAAAATTGCAAATAACGGTTTTATATGTGATTAATGGCAGCAGGAAGGTGAAAGCAAAATGGCAACAATTGCCTTATATGTGATTAATGGCAGCAAAAGGGCGAAAACAAAAATGGCAACAATTGCCTTATATGTGATTAATGGCAGCAGAGGGGCGACAATAAAAAATGGCAGCAACTGCCTTATATGTGATTAATGGCAGCAGTGGGGCGAAAACACAAAATGGCAACAATTGCCTTATATGTGATTAATGGCAGCAGAGGGGCGAAAACAAAAAGTGGCAACAATTGCCTTATATGTGATTAATGGCTGCAGAGGGGCGAAAACAAAAAATTGCAACAATTGCCTTATATGTGATTAATGGCAGCAGAGTGGCGAAAACAAAAAATGGCAACAATTGCCTTATATGTGATTAATGGCAGCAGAGGGGCGAAAACAAAAAATGGTAACAATTGCCATATATGTGATTAATGGCAGCAGAAAGGCGACAATAAGAAATGGCAACAATTGCCTTATAAGTGATTAATGGCAGTAGTGGGGCGAAATAAAAAAATGGCAACAATTGTTTTACATGTGATTAATGGCAGCAGAGGGGCGAAAACAAAAAATGGCAACGATTGCTTTATATGTGATTAATGGCAGCAGAGGGGCAACAATAAAAAATGGCAACAATTGCCTTATATGTGATTAATGGCAGCAGTAGGGCGAAAACAAAAAATGGCAACAATTGCCTTATATGTGATTAATGGCAGCAGAGGTGCGACAATAATAAATGGCAACAATTGCCTTATATGTGATTAATGGCAGCAAAGGAGCGAAAACAAAAAATGGCAACAATTGCCTTATATGTGATTAATGGCAGCAAAGGGGCGAAAACAAAAAATGGCAACAATTGCCTTATATGTGATTAATGGCAGCAGAGGGGCGAAAACAAAAAATGGCAACAATTGCCTTATATGTGATTAATGGCAGGAGAGGGGCGACAATAAAAATGGCAACAATTGCCTAAAATGTCATTAATGGCAGCAGTGGGGCGAAAACAAAAAATGGCAATTATTGCCTTATATGTGATTAATGGCAGAAGAGGGACGAAAACAAAAAAGTGGCAACAATTGCCTTAAATGTGGTTAATGGCAGCAGTGGGGCGAAAACAAAAAATGGCAACAATTGCCTTATATGGATTAATGGCAGAAGAGGGACGAAAACAAAAAATGGCAACAATTGCCATATATGTGATTAATGGCAGCAGAGTGGCGAAAACAAAAAAAGGCAATAATTGCCGTATATGTGATTAATGGCAGCAGAGGGGCAAAAACAAAAAATGGCAACAATTGCCTTATATGTGATTAATGGCAGGAGAGGGACGACAATAAAAAATGGCAACAATTGCCTTGTATGTGATTAATGGCAGCAGTGGGGCGAAAACAAAAAATGGCAACAATTGCCATATATGTGATTAATGGCAGCAGAGGGGCGAAAACAAAAAATGGCAACAATTGCCTTATATGTGATTAATGGCAGGAGAGGGGCGACAATAAAAAATGGCAACAATTGCCTTACATGTCATTAACGGCAGCAGTGGGGCGAAAACAAAAAATGGCAACAATTGCCTTATATGTGATAAATGGCAGCAGAGGGGCGAAAACAAAAAATGGCAACAATTGCCTTATATGTGATTAATGGCAGCAGAAGGGCGACAATAAAAAATGGCAACAATTGCCTTATATGTCATTAATGGCAGCAGTGGGGCGAAACAAAAAATGGCAATTATTGCCTTATATGTGATTAATGGCAGAACAGGGACGAAAACAAACAATGGCAACAATTGCCTTAAATGTGGTTAATGGCAGCAGTGGGGCGAAAACAAAAAATGGCAACAATTGCCTTATATGGCACACGGGCAGAGGGACGAAAACAAAAAATGGCAACAATTGCCTTATATGTGATTAATGGCAGCAGTGGGCGAAACAAAAAATGGCAACAATTGCCTTATATGTGATTAACGGCAGCAGAGGGACGAAAACAAAAAATGACAACAATTACCTTATATGTAATTAATGGCTGCAGTGGGGCGAAAATATATAATGGTAACTATTGCTTTATATGCGATTAACGGCAGCAGAGGAACGAAAACAAAAAATGACAACAATTGCCTTATATGTGATTAACGGCAGCAGAGGGACGAAAACAAAAAATGGCAACAATTGCCTTATATGTAATTAATGGCAGCAGAGGGGCGAAAAAAATGGCAACAATTACCTTATATGTGATTAACGGCAGCAGAGGAACGAAAACAAAACATGGCAACAATTGCCTTATATGTGATTAATGGCAGCAGTGTGGCGAAAACAAAAAATGGCAACGATTGCCATATATGTGATTAATGGCAGCAGTGGGGCGAAAACAAAAAATGGCAACAATTACCTTATATGAGATTACCGGCAGTAGAGGGACGAAAACAAAAAATGGCAACAATTGCCTTATATGTGATTAATGGCAGCAGTGGGGCGAAAACAAAAAATGGCAACAATTGCCTTATATGTGATTAATGGCAGAAGTGGGGCGAAAACAAAAGATGGCAACAATTGCCTTATATGTGAATAATGGCAACAGTGGGGTGAAAACAAAAAATGGCAACAATTGCCTTATATATGATTAATGGCAGCAGTGAGGCGAAAACAATAAATGGCAACAATTGCCTTATATGCGATTAACGGCGGCAGAGGGACGAAAACAAAAAATGGCAACAATTGCCTTATATGATTTGATGGCAGCAGTGGGGTAAAAAAAAATGGCAACAATTACCTTATATGAGATTACCGGCAACAGTAGGGGACGAAAACAAAAAATGGCAACAATTGCCTTATATGTGATTAATGGCAGGAGTGGGCGAAAAAAATGGCAACAATTGCCTTATATGCGATTAATGGCAGCAAAAAATGGCAACAATTGCCTTATAATTGCCTTATACATTTCCGGCAGCAGAAGGACGAAAACAAAAAAATGGCAACAATTGCCATATATATGATTAATGGCAGCAGAGGGACGAAAACAAAAAATGGCCACAATTGCCTTATATGTGAATAATGGTAGCAGTGGGGCGAAAACTAAAAATGGCAACAATTGCCTTATATGTGATTAATGGCAGCAGAGGGACGAAAACGAAAAATGGCAACAATGCTGTATATGTGATTAATGGCAGCAGTGGGGCGAAAACAAAAAATGGCAACAATTACCTTATATGTGATTAACGGCAGCAGAGGGGCGAAAACAATAAATGGCAACAATTGCCTTATATGTGATTAATGGCAGCAGTGTTGCGAAAAAAAAAATGGCAACAATTGCCTTATATGCAATTAACGGCAGCAGAGGGACGAAAACAAAATATGGCAACAATTGCCTTATATGTGATTAACGGCAGCAAAGGGGTGAAAACAAAAAATGGCAACAATTGCCTTATATGTGATTAATGGCTGCAGTGGGGCGAAAATAAATAATGGCAACAATTGCTTTATATGCGATTAACTGCAGCAGAGGGACGAAAACAAAAAATGACAACAATTGCCTTATATGTGATTAACGGCAGCAGAGGGCCGAAAACAAAAAATGGCAACAATTGCCTTATATGTAATTAATGGCAGCAGAGGGGCGAAAAAAAATGGCAACAATTACCTTATATGTGATTAACGGCAGTAGAGGAACGAAAACAAAACATGGCAACAATTGCCTTATATGTGATTAATGGCAGCAGTGTGGCGAAAACAAAAAATGGCAACGATTGCCATATATGTGATTAATGGCAGAAGTGGGGCGAAAACAAAAAATGGCAACAATTGCCTTATATGCTATTTCCGGCAGCAGAAGGACGAAAACAAAAAATGGCAACAATTGCCATATATGTGATTAATGGAAGCAGAGGGACGAAAACAAAAAATGGCCACAATTGCCTGATATGTGAATAATGGCAGCAGTGGGGCGAAAACAAAAAATGGCAACAATTGCCTTATATGCGATTACCGGCAGCAGAGGGACGAAAACTAAAAATGGCAACAATTGCCTTATATGTGATTAATGGCAGCAGAGGGACGAAAACAAAAAATGGCAACAATTGCCTTATATGTAATTAATGGCAGCAGAGGGGCGAAAAAAATGGCAACAATTACCTTATATGTGATTAACGGCAGCAGAGGAACGAAAACAAAACATGGCAACAATTGCCTTATATGTGATTAATGGCAGCAGTGTGGCGAAAACAAAAAATGGCAACGATTGCCATATATGTGATTAATGGCAGAAGTGGGGCGAAAACAAAAAATGGCAACAATTGCCTTATATGCCATTTCCGGCAGCAGAAGGACGAAAACAAAAAATGGCAACAATTGCCATATATGTGATTAATGGAAGCAGAGGGACAAAAACAAAAAATGGCCACAATTGCCTGATATGTGAATAATGGCAGCAGTGTGGCGAAAACAAAAAATGGCAACAATTGCCTTATATGCGATTACCGGCAGCAGAGGGACGAAAACTAAAAATGGCAACAATTGCCTTATATGTGATTAATGGCAGCAGAGGGACGAAAACAAAAAATGGCCACAATTGCCTTATATGGGATTACCGGCAGCAGAGGGACGAAAACGAAAAATGGCAACAATGCTTTATATGTGATTAATGGCAGCAGTGGGGCGAAAACAAAAAATGGGAACAATTACCTTATATGTGATTAATGGCAGCAGTGGGGCGAAAACAAAAAATGGCAACAATTGCCTTATATGCGATTAATGGCAGCAGAGGGACGAAAACAAAAAATGGCAACAATTGCCTTATATGTGATTAACGGCAGCAAAGGGCCGAAAACAAAAAATGGCAACAATTGCCTTATATGTGATTAATGGCAGCATTGGGGCGAAAATAAATAATGGCAACAATTGCTTTATATGCGATTAACGGCAGCAGAGGGACGAAAAGAAAAAATGACAACAATTGCCTTATATGTGATAAATGGCAGCAGTGTGGCAAAAACAAAAAATGGCAACAATTGCCTTATATGTGATTAATGGAAGCAGATGGCCGAAAATAAAAAAATGGCAACAATTGCCTTATATATGATTAATGGCAGCAGTGGGACGAAAACAAAAAATGGCAATAATTGCCTTATATGCGATTAACGGCATTAGAGGGACGAAAACAAAAATTGGCAACAATTGTCTTATATGTGACTAATGGCAGCAGTGGGGCGAAAACAAAAAATGGCAACAAATGCCTTTTATGTGATTAATGGCAGCAGTGGGGCCAAAACAAAAAATGGCAACAATTGCCTTTTATATGATTAACGGCAGCAGAGGGGCGAAAACAAAAACTGGCAACAATTGCCTTATATGTGATTAATGGCAGTAGTGGGGCGAAAACAAAAAATGGCAACAATTGCCTTATATGTGATTAATGGCAGAAGTGGGGCGAAAACAAAAAATGGCAACACTGTCTTTATATGCCATTTCCGGCAGAAGGACGAAACAAAAATGGCAACAATTGCCTTATATGTGATTACCGGCAGCAGAGGGACGAAAACGAAAAATGGCCACAATTGCCTTATATGCTATTACCGGCAGCAGAGGGGCGAAAACAAAAACTGGCAACAATTGCCTTATATGTGATTAATGGCAGCAGTGGGGCGAAAACAAAAAATGGCAACAATTGCTTTATATGCTATTAACCGCAGCAGAGGGAAATGGCAACAATTGCCTTATATGTGATTAATGGCTGCAGTGGGGCGAAAACAAAAAATGGCAACAATTGCCTTATATGTGATTAATGGCAGCAGAGGGACGAAAACAAAAAATGACAACAATTGCCTTATATGTGATTAACGGCAGCAGAGGGTTGAAAACAAAAAATGGCAACAATTGCCTTATATGTAATTATTGGCAGCAGAGGGGCGAAAAAAAATGGCAACAGCTACCTTATATGTGATTAACGGCAGCAGAGGAACGAAAACAAAACATGGCAACAATTGCCTTATATGTGATTAATGGCAGCAGTGGGGCGAAAAAAAAATGGCAACGATTGCCATATATGTGATTAATGGCAGCAGTGGGGCGAAAACAAAAAATGGCAACAATTACCCTATATGAGATTACCGGCAGTAGAGGGACGAAAACAAAAAATGGCAACAATTGCCTTATATGTGATTAATGGCAGCAGTGGGGCGAAAACAAAAAATGGCAACAATTGCCTTATATGTGATTA
>NW_024713630.1:0-12826 GCF_018991925.1 Homarus americanus | reverse complement strand
AATAACCTTCACTTCTCCAACTGTAGATTTAGGTCCCCATTTGCTACCGGGTGGACTGAGAGTGCTCTAGGATCAAACCAATGATCCTTACTACAGGTGACGAGTACTGTAACAAACTCAGTCGCTGCATACCTATCGGAACGGTACTAAACATCAAATGAGATATTACAGCGCTGATTAAAGGTTGACGAGCATGTTCCAGCAAGTCACAGTGTCAAACGTATACTCGGACAAGCTGAGAGTTATGACGGACGATAAAAAATCTATACTTATACTACTAACGAAAACAAAATAGCATTGTATTAAACCTTTAATATTAACGAGGATCAAACATGTCGAGATTTAACAAGTGATGGACACCGTTCTTTACCCAACAGTCGATGCTGAGAGACAATGGGACAAGCACTGGGTATAGAGTCAGAAACAAAGCTTCAACCAATACAATGACACCCAAGGGAGGTTGTCTCTGACCCTCGCTCTTCAGGATAAATGAAATCTACGTAGAATATAAAGATAAATTTATGTTCGCTTGTGCGTTCGTCCACAATACACAACAAAAACAATATTACGATAACTAAACACACACACACAGATTCTAGATCATAAAACACAAACTAGAAAAAAAAATATTATTTTAAGCCTCCAAACTGTGCCAGCGATACTTTATGATGATAGCTTGTCTCTACAACAGCTCCAGTGAGGAGTATTAGAAGTTAACCTGGGAGGGACCACTATATCTTACTGTTTACACACTCCTCCTATAAAGATGTGTGTGTGTGTGTGTGTTTAGATAAAAATATACGTGTGTACTGACACGCCTCAGTAATAAAGATATATCTCTGTATATATGTACGCCATATACAAGCCTGTTGGTTTAGTTACAGCCGTGAATTAAAGCAACAAGAGAGAGAGAGTCAGCTGAACAAAACAAGAGAGGGAGGAAGAGATAATGAACATATTTTCATGAATTAATTGCCAAAGTTCACGAATACTTTCAGACAACATCATCTACTGATTTTGTCCCTCCCGGTAAACTACGACAAACAGACAGACAGACAAAAGTTTATTTACTCAAGATATTTTAATGCAAATTTTCAATCATATAAAGGAAAATATAAATTAGAATATACAGTGAGAAAGTTTAGGTATGTGGCGATGGTGTGTGTGTGTGTGTGTGTGTGTTTACTGTAAAGGGTGTGGGAGTGTTGACACTTGCCGACCAGCAGGTGTATTGGTGTAGCAGGGGTGTGTAGCCGTGACGGGTGCAGGGAGGTGCAGGGGGTGTAAGAAGGGGGGTAAGGAGAGATGGGGGATAGAGAGAGAGAGGAGATGCAAGAGGGAGGGAGGAAGGAAGGAAGGAAGGAAGGAGGAAAAAGAGGAAAGGAGGAAGAAGGGAAGGAAGGGAGGAAGAATGGGAGGAAGGAAGGAAGGAAGGAAGGAGGAAAGAGGGGAGGGTTGTAAGAGTAGAGTAAATGTCAAGAGGTAGAGAGAGAGACGATGTAAGGAGCAAAGGAAAGCATAAGGGGCAGAGGAATGGATGAAAGGAAGGAGGGAGGTGATAAAAGAGGGAGTGAATGGAAGGAGGGACGGGGTGAAGGAACTACAGGGGTTTAAAGAAGGAGTAGATGGAGGGAAGGGAGGGTAGATGCTGAAATGCGTGGGAGGGTAGGGGAGGGGAGGGGAGGGGAGGGAAGGGGAGGGGAAGGAAGGAGGAAGGGAGGGAGGGAACCTGAGAGAGACAAGAGGAGTTGTAGAAAAAGAGTAATGGGGAGCGTCGAGCACGAATACTAGAAGGTAAGAGTGCCAGGGGAGAGAAGCATGGAGGTGGAGTGGGGAGGTGGAGTGGAGGCACCAGTGGGGAGGTGGAGTGGAGGCACCAGTGGGGAGGTGGAGTGGAGGCACCAGTGGGGAGGTGGAGTGGAGGCACCAGCGGGGAGGTGGAGTGGAGGCACCAGTGGGGAGGTGGAAAGGAGGCATCAACGGGAAGGTGGAACGGAGGCAGCACTGGGGAAGTAGAGTGGAGATAATTAAGTTACCCTGAGGGACCAATAAAAGTTAGTGTGAAAGATATGAAATGGAAAAAAAAGTGATGACCGAGTGACCATGAGAATAAACTTGGAAATGACATGGGATGATGTATAATAAAATGTGTGACGTAGGATTTGTGGTAGAAGGACCGGGTGATAATAGGGACGGAGTTTAGAACGAGTGAGAAAAATTACTCTGAAAATATACTCGTGTCAGTACACTTAAGAAAATTGTACTTAGATCATTCAAAATACTGTTCACGCTATAACACTGAACTTCAGTGAACATCCTTGGTATGAACGGCAGATATACACGTGATGTCCCTAAATGTGTGCACCAGCACGTATGTCTGTTAAGAAAAATATCACGTTTTGACCATTTACTCTCATATGTGATGGCGTAAATCTTCATGAACCAATTTCGTATCAGGTATCAACTATAAACAAAATTTGGTTATAAATTAATCCTGGAATAAATCCCAAGTTCAGGTAACATGAAGAAGGAAAAATTAAAACAAAGGAGATGATAAAACTCAGACAGCTAAGAACACGACCTGGGCAAGATCGCTAACCTTATCCTTCAAGCGACGGTGTTACGTTAGCCATGGTTCTGTAGTGAAAGCAGCACACTATGAGACTGAGAACAGTCACACCTCCCCCTCCGACCCTACACGTTAGCCATGGTTCTGTAGTGAAAGCAGCACACTATGAGACTGAGAACAGTCACTCCTCCCCCTCCGACCCTACACGTTAGCCATGGTTCTGTAGTGAAAGCAGCACACTATGAGACTGAGAACAGTCACTCCTCCCCCTCCGACCCTACACGTTAGCCATGGTTCTTTAGTGAAAGCAGCACACTATGAGACTGAGAACAGTCACTCCTCCCCCTCCGACCCTATTAATGCTAGCTGTCTGTAGTGAAAGCAGCACACTATGAGACTGGAGAACAGTCACCTCCCTCCGGACCCTACAATGTTAGCCATGGTTCTTAGTGAAAGGCAGCACACCAGAGAGACTGGAGAACAGTCACTCCTCCCCCTCCGACCCTACACGTTAGCCATGGTTCTGTAGTGAAAGCAGCACACTATGAGACTGAGAACAGTCACTCCTCCCCCTCCGACCCTACACGTTAGCCATGGTTCTTTGTGAAAGCAGCACACTATGAGACTGAGAACAGTCACACCTCCCCCTCCGACCCTACATGGCAGTCTATCTAACCACCTTGACTTCTCATATGAAAGTCCACCTGTTTCCTACCCCCGACACCAACCTACACGACATCCAAAATTAAATTCCACCTGACCACTCACATGACAGTCCCTTGGCAGACCACCAAACGGTCCAACTTAACTCTGACACCCCCCACCCTCATCTGACACTCTCTCTGCCCCCTCCCCTCCTCTCCACTCCCCCTCCCACAACTCACCTCCACACCAGAGTCGGGATGGGATGAAAGATCCACTTCTCCCCTAGATAACGTTAAGGTGTTTAATCATCAGGTAAAATATGGTGGGTTGCTAATCTGCAAGTGATTCATTTAACCTTTTAGGCTTATTTGCATACCAACATGATAAACTGAAAATAATCTCATCTCTTGTCTAAACTTAATACTGAAATCCTATTATGTCACGTCAAACATCAAGTCATCCATACAACCCTAATAGGTAAAGGTCTCGAGGTGAAACACTAATTAACTAAAGTACCTTAATGGAGTAACCGGACATGAGGGGTTACCGTCATCCCAGCATCTGATTTCAGTACTGAAAAAAAAAAACACACACAACAGACACAAGACCCGAGACACGGTCCTTCCCATACTAACAATGACTCACTCTACAGCAGGTGCGGGCAACAACATGGAACATTGCTAGACTCTGGACTTAATGTTAGAGATTTAATCGTCAAGATGAGAATAATAAGAAAAGAGGGTATATTTACCATTGTTTTTTTCTGCATTCGCCTTGTGTTGTGATATTACAAGGTGTGGTGACGCTGTGTGTGTGCTGATGATGATAATGAAGCTTTTGTTAGGCAGAGTTTTGTTCTGTAATCTGGAGGTGAAAAACTGGAGGTACTGTTAGGATTCATAAGGTTGGAATAGTGTGTGTGTGCGTGTGTGTGTGTGTGCGTGTGTGTGTGTGTGTGTGTGTGTGAGAGAGAGAGAGACAACCGTCACTATGTCTGCAACCAATAATTTACCTTGGTGTTTAAGTATTGCAATTAATACATACCTGTACATACATAATATTCCCTACATCCAAACTTGAGTATACTTGAGTAATTAGCATATGAAAACTCCAAATATAACCTTCACATAATACAAATTTGTCATCAATTTTAACACAAGCCTCACTTAATTTATCTCACACCACTTTATCAACCAACTTCTATTGTGATCTGGTGACTCACTTTACTCAAATACTAGTTTCTTTACTTAATACACCTTTTCACATATCCGTTGAGACATTGTTACATAACTATTTGACAAATTTCATAACCGGAACAGACCACTTATATGTAAAAATCTTCATCTACAATCCGAAACTAAATTCGGAGCCTTTTAGTGTACTGTAGGGTTCCAGTATCATATATGCAAAAAAGAAACCTCTCCCACAGAATCCGTCGTCGTCCAGCGGCCACGACACTTGCGACCACCAACTGGTTGGCAGAGAACGAGTCTCAATTTGAAGCTAAATTATAATCCCTTGAAATGATAGGATCTGAGATCAAAATTTTTATAAAGAATTTTTTTATTGGCAATTCTTCCCTACGACCACAAGAATCCAGACAACTTAGTTATCAGAGAAGAAATATAATTTGAAGGTCTATGATAAGCCTTAAACAAGTGGATTCAACGAGTATTATATCCTGAGATAATATAGATCTTTCCGAGGACTCATCCCTGTGAACAGTAATATCTCACGATCATCTTAATTTTACACCTGTCACCACGAGGAGGAGTTCATCTCATTTGCATTTGTGAAAAAATAAATTTGAAGAAATATACGAAGCTCTGAGTCACAAACTCAAAGCTTATTCAATCAATCAATCATGCCTTAGGGTTGGCAATCAAGGCTCTCCACTCCAAGGATTTTCAAGCTGCCTTTATCAATCCTGCCAGACTTTGTATCTCTCCGGGGAACCACAACTTATTACATCACGATTGAGAAGAATTTCCCTCAAGACTTCAGAGCCGAGGCCACATAAATCCAGGACTATAACGATCAAACAGAATTAAGTCTTAGTACAGAGACGAAGACAACAAGTGGAAAAATATCTTTACATGTGGAGACAAAGCGTAAAGCTTGACCATGGTACAGTAATTGTATTTTCCACACCGGGTAGCGTGAAGAATCAATGACGTGGGGACTTGGCATTATTGTTTCCTAACTTAACCCTCTGAGTACGATGCCAACCCCTGTGAGTACAATGAATTAACCCAGACCCCCCCTATAGAGTACGATTATTTAACACAATGAGCAAGATATATTTACCCCTTGAAATAGACCAGTGGGTTAGGTATATCACCAGTTGAGTACAATACCAGCCTCTGAGTACAATAAATCAACCGAGTAAGGTACCTTAACCGCTTGAATACGATGACTTAACCCTTTGAATGAGATGACCTATTCTTGTGGGTACGTAGACACTGTACTTAGGTGGTTAAGTCACTGTACTCAGGAACAGGTCATCATATAGAAAGGGTTATAACAAAGTGATCAAGGGAGTAAGCCATTGTATTCAGGGGATTAAGGATTAAGCCAACGTTCTCAAGGGGCTTAAACAACTGTAAAACTGATCCCATTAATTTGCTAAACGAGAAAACGACGTTTACAACAAGCCTTACGATAACATTAATGACAAAACCAAACCTCACAGCCATGACATAAACCCAAGCCTGGCATCACATTCTAACACACAAAAGAAGAACTCATGTAGCAGAGTGCAGGAATGAAGTGACACGTGTCAACAGAGGACCATACTTACAACCTTTAGGCTCAGGGTAGACTCGTAAATTAATCACAAGACCAACACGCCCGGAGAGGTGTTACCGGGTCCAACACCTCACCCCCCCCCGCCCTCAGTCAGTGTTTTTCACTTTGTTTACACGAGGAGTCTGCAAGTCTAATGAGTTCCAGTTCTACTAGGTCTTAGTTCTAATTGGTATCAAGTGATAATGAGTCTCAGTTATAGTGATTCCCCAGTTGTAATAACTCCCAGTTATAATGATAGGTCTCTGTTCTAATGGGCTTCATTTATAACGGGCCCCAGTTATAATGGACCCCCAGTTATAAGAGGCCTCACTAATCCTGGGCCTCGGCCCTCACTTGTACGTAATGGGACCCAATCACAATAGCGTTCCAATTCTAAGAGGCATCAGTCCTAGTAAATACCACTTCTAATGGGTTCCAGACCAAAAAGTCCCTAACCTAACCTAACCTAACCTAACCTGAGGATCGATACCAGAGGTTAAGTTAGGTTAAGGCTTAGTTGGGGCCAATCTGGCTAGGGTCCATTTAGAAATGAAATCCATCAGAACTAAGACCCATTAGAGTTGGGGCCCATTAATACTGGGACCCATTAGAGTTGGGGCCCATTAATACTGGGTCCCATTAGAGTTGGGGCCCATTAATACTGGGTCCCATTAGAGTTGGGGCCCATTAATACTGGGACCCATTAGAGTTGGGGCCCATTAATACTGGGTCCCATTAGAGTTGGGGCCCATTAATACTGGGACCCATTAGAGATGGGGCTCATTAAAACTGGGACCCATTAGAGATGGGACCCATTTATTCTGGGACCCATTAGAGTTGGGGCTCACTAATACTGGGACCCATTAGAGATGGGGCTCATTTATACTGGCCCCATTAGAGATGGGACCCATTTATACTGGGCCCCATTAGAGATGGGACCCATTTATACTGGGACCCATTCGAGTTGGGGCTCACTAATACTGGGACCTATTAGAGTTGGGGCTCATTATTACTGGGACCCATTAGAGTTGGGACCCATTAGTACTAGGGACTATTACGACTGGGGTCCAGTTAACCAGTCAACAAATAGGCGATAAGTGGACCTTCTGGATAGACTTTCACCAATGAGAAAAAACTTTTGAAAAGAAAGAAAAAGAAAAAAAATCGATAATGAGAAAACACAAGAAGGAAAGATGGAGAAATACAGAAAGAAATGAAAATGAATAATGAATAAAGAACGAATGAGAAAGGGAACAGGAAAACGAAAGAAAATATGAAAAGGAACGAAATATAAAAGAAAATAATGGACAGAGGACGAGAGGGAGAATACAAAAGGAAAAAAGAACGAAAATTAAATAACGAACGAGAAAATAAAAAGAAAAATTAAGAAAAAAACGAGAGAAAGGAAATGAAAAAAAAATGGATAAAAGAAAGGAAAAATCCGAAGCGAGAAAAATAAACGAATAAAACAATGAATGACAAAAGAAAAAAGAAAATAAAGAATATACAGATTAAGAGAGAAATATAAAAGAGATAGGAAAAAAATAGTCGCCAAAATATACGACAAAACACAACACAACAGACCGCCCATCCACGCCCTATAACGTCCCTCAAAACTTTGGCCAGACGCGAACTAAACTCGGCCTTGCCACTTTTCCGCGGGGGATGGTCACACAACTCCAGGGAGGGAGAGAAAGGAAGGGAAGGGAGAGACTAGAAAGGGAGGGGAGGGAGAGACTAGAAAGGGAGGGGAGGGAGAGACTAGAAAGGGAGGGGAGGGAGAGACGAGAAAGGGAGGGAAGGAGGGAGGGAAGGAAGGAGGTTGTGAAAAAAAAGAAGAGAGGAAGAGAATGAAAAAGAAAGAGGGAGAGAGAAGGAGGGAAGGAGTGGAATTACCGTAAAATTTCCGTGTGTACCTTTATCAGTGCAGTGTAAACTCCTCTATGGGATTTCACTTAATCAGGAAAGCAAAAATTTGGTGAAGGTAATATACGAAGGATTATGTAAGTGTGTGTTTTGTATTTCAGGTGGCGGTCATTTTGAAAAGAGATAAAAACGAACTCTCCATCAGT
Organism: Homarus americanus; assembly: GCF_018991925.1. Classification (NCBI taxonomy): domain Eukaryota; kingdom Metazoa; phylum Arthropoda; class Malacostraca; order Decapoda; family Nephropidae; genus Homarus; species Homarus americanus. Next base: position 4,753 of record NW_024713630.1, on the reverse strand, counting down.
AGACTTTTTGTGTGTGATTATACTTATTGTCGGCCATTTTCAACTGAGACACAAATCAAGCACTATGGGAGTTTTAGTACAATTTATGGTATGATTATAGCGGTTATCTGTCATTCTGATATGCGATAAAACTCGAGCGCTACAAAGAACTCGAAATGATTTTGTGGTGTGGTTGAGCAGTTGTCGGATATTTTGGAACCGAAATAAAAATAAATAAACGTAGTGCAAGCTTGAAATGATGTTATTGGTCTGAATATTAAAGTTTTTGTCAATTTTTACCTAAAAAAACAATAACAACAACTCACACTTGTGGTGAATATGAATAAAAAAGAAACAGTAAAGGTATTAGTGTTGAGTAGAGGCTGGTAACGACCACACGAGGCCCGACCATCACGGGACAATACTGTGTTAAGCCACTACAACGACACTCAACATTTGATACAAACTACGAATGATAAAACTACCAACTATTCTCACACACACACACACACACACACACACACACACACACACACACACACGATTATACAAATACCGCATTTTTATTTCTTTATTTATTTTTTATTCTTTCTGTCTTTATTTATTTATTTAAGTCTCCCTTATGAATAATTTTACAACAGTCTTCGCCACGCACTTCGTCTCCACCAGAATCTCAACACCACATAGTCAACTGGCACCATCTACCATCATCAAGTTGTGTGTTGATCACAGAAAGACGCCCACAAGAGGTCACAGGGGCATTGACAGCATAGATTTATAACAGCCAATTCCCGGGTTGATTGAAGATGAAAAGAATCACAACAGACCTCGTGTGCGATGTCTATGTTTGGATAGAATCATCGGGGAGAGTGGTGCCGCAGGAAGCACTATACAGGAGTTCCCTTGTTGGTGCGTATTTTGCAAACGATCTGGAATTTATAGACCTATAGATAGCACACGGCTTCGTTAAAATTGCTATGAATTCGGAAAACACGCGAAATGTGGCGCGTTTGGCGGTCTGGATTGAACACCGTTTATTAGAACACGTTTACAAAATACAAAAATTCTGAATTTGTTTCGCGTAGCCGAATTTGTACCCGTGAGAGGGTAGGTGGGTGGGGGAGGCAGGTGGGACGGTCGGGCGGTAAGAGGGTAGGTAGGTGGGTGGCCAGGTGAGAGGGTAGGTAGGTGGGTGGGTAACCAGTGTAGGTGGGTGGGAGGGTAGGTAGGTGGGTGGGTGGGTGGGAGGGTAGGTAGGTGGGTGGGTGGGAGGGTAGGTAGGTGGGTGGGTGGGTGGGAGGGTAGGTAGGTGGGTGGGTGGGAGGGTAGGTAGGTGGGTGGGGTGGGAGGGGTAGGTGGGTGGGAGGGAGGGGTAGGTAGGTGGGAGGGAGGGTAGGTAGGTGGGAGGGAGGGAGGTAGGGAGGGTGGGTAGGTGGGTGGGTAGGTGGGTGGGTAGGTAGGTGGGTAGGTAGGTGGGTAGGTAGGTGGGTGGGTGGGTGGGTAGGTGAGTGGGAAGTGGCGGCGAAGGGCGGGGATTCACCCGTCAGCTGGCTGGAGTCTCACACAGCACAGGTGGAAGATGGTGATGGGGGGGGTGGGGAGGGGGAGTAGGGAGTCCGGCCCTCTTCCCCCCTCCCTGGATCACCTTCCTGCGAATTTCCTGTTGGTACGACCACCACTTCACCATAAAGGTACGACCACCACTTCACGGTAAAGGTACGACCACCACCGCACCATAAGGATAGGACCGCCACCTCACCATCAGGGTACGACCACCACTTCACCATAAAGGTACGACCACCACCGCACCATAAGGATAGGACCGCCACCTCACCATCAGGGTACGACCACCACTTCACCATAAAGGTACGACCACCACCGCACCATAAGGATAGGACCGCCACCTCACCATCAGGGTATGACCACCACCTCACCATCAGGGTACGACCGTTGGCGCCTCTTGTGAAAACATTACACATATTTTTCAAGCCTAAATATAACTTGGTCTCCAGACAACGTACTCAAGCGTAATTATTTCACTCAGTCTTCCCTTCCTACACTCAAACGTAAATTAAATGTCACTGTCTACAACACATCCACGGAGGAGTAGAGAGTGTAAACATTGCTCCTAGGATCACAACTACCAACTTCCTAAACCCTTTCTTTCACCTGGTCTTCCCTCAGCTAAAATAACGCTATAAAATTATTTCCCCACTTAGAGGCCTCATCCTCTCCCTCCTCAACCAGCCTTGAAATCATACATATACTCTCTTAAGTTAAGTGAAAGAAGACTAAGAATGAACGAGAGATGTATGAGAAGGAGGCCAGATGGACTGTGTTCTCCGTGAGGTAGTACAGTACAATATACAAAGATCAAGGTTGAAACATAATACACCTCGTACATGAACAGTTCCTACTCCTCCTCTACAGTGTAAACAAGTCGTTCTGTTGTTCCTGGACAGTTGCCACAGCATGTTAACCATCACTATGACGGACGAACCCCCCCCCCCCCCAGGCATAACAACATAGGCAAGTTGGTTTTCAGTTCTTGGAGTTACATTCAGGAAATACTGAGTGTATAGATCCTGGCTGTGTGGGTCATCTACACCAAGTAGTGGTGGGGTTTTGACCTGTACCCTCCTCCAGGACACACCTGGCAGCAGTGGACCTAATGCTGGCCTCACAAGGCCCGATGCATGTTTGACGACCACTACTTGAAGGAGGGGGGGGGGGTTGATGGGGCAGAGGTAATGGCGGGGATGTTAGTGATGGTAGAGCAGGTGTCACAGGTGGGTCGTTGTGGAGTGTCAGGTATCCTGAACCAAATCCAAACACAGGTTCCATATCACAGAACACGCCAACACCTGTATCATCCCAACACAGACGCGGCGAAACGCTAAAACAGAAACACTCCTGCTTGCGCCCACGTGGCCTTGTGGGTACACTGAAACACTCTCCCTCCTCACCAAACAATTCCTGGCATTCCAAAAGGAAATTGTTCGATAAATCACTACAGCACACGTTGTCAGATATAAAAATGTAGCAGTGTAGTAATGGAGGCGAGGGTACTGGTGAGGCTAAGTGGCGGTGAGGGGGCTGGTGAGTGGCGGTGAGGGAGTGCTTGTGAGTGGCGGTGAGGGAGTGTTGGTGAGTGGCGGTGAGGGGGCTGGTGAGTGGCGGTGAGGGAGAAGTGGTAGTGAAGGAGAAGGGTGGTGAGGGTGATGAGGATGAAGGGTTGGGGTGGTGGTGGAGGGTTGAAAGGTGATGGTGGAGTGGTGGAGGGTTGAAGAATGGTGGTGGTGGCGGTTATAGGTGGAAGTAGTGGTTAGGTTGAGGGATGGAGGTGAGGAGTCATGGTGGTAAGATGTGGTAGTGATGGTGAGAGTGAGGGTGGTGGTAGGTGTGGGTGGTGGTAGGTATGGGTGGTAGTGGTGGTGAGGGGTGGTGGTAGGTGTGGGTGGTTAGTGGTGGTGAGGGGTGGTGGTAGAGGTAGTAGTGGTGGTGGTGAGGGGTGGTGGTAGAGGTAGTAGTGGTGGTGGGTGGCAGTGGTGATGAGGGATGGTTGTGGTGTAGAGTCGAGGATGACCACAACAAACACCCATATCCCCCCCGTGAGGTTTGCCAGCCACGATCAATGGTATACTCCGACGAAAATCTCGCCCGAAGAAAATCCCATCAGACGACTACCAGCTGGACATAATCCAGAGAGAGACATTCACAGCATTCAATTCAATTCTTCCACTATACAGAATCCCACCACCAAAATAATAACAGTAGACAAAGTTCCATAAGCCACTGTTCCTATAACGTTCGATAATCTTTTTACCTCAAGCACGAATTTATTCTCTGGTTTAGTCTCAGTGCAATTACAACGCCATCTAAACAGTACTCACCATCTATAGTTACGGGGGACATTTAACTTAAGAAACTTTGTAAATTCGGAGCCTGAACTGCGAGGTGAAAGTGTCTTAACTTACGATATTATAAGTATTTTCTCCCTCAGTGATACATGGTGTTATGTGTTGGATAATGAGGCACTCACGTCACCCCGCCCCCTCCCCATGGTCGTTTACATATCGTTTTCCCTATTATTATTATTGTACGATATGGACACAAAGTAGTACCTTCAGCTGTGTATTATTATATTACTCTTATATTACTCCATTAATTATGTATAGTAAAGTATTACAGAACATGTATTAATTCTATGTAATATTCCCATTTATTGTGTACCATATTATGTATATTAATTATCATATTTATACTTTATATATTCAGCTTGTGAATGCTGGCATCTGTACATCCCAGCGCGCAGTAATACATAGATAGATAGAGAGGGAAGACAGAGTCCTTGTGGTGCGGACACGAGCTTCTGGGTCCCTCTGTATATATATCTCCCTTACGAGAATAGAACCTACTTTTAAGAGAACAAGTGTTTGTGTATACCTTCAGTAGTATAGAACATTTTGTGGGTATTCAAGATGAACGTCAGATGGCACAGTGATTATTTCTCAGTGAGATACAGTGGACCAAGCCTTCCCGCCCAGACTCTGTTAATGGCGTCTCGTCTTCAGCTTCACGATCCACAGCAAGACTACTACAAGCCTCTAGACTTAGTGTTGTGAAGTGCTATGCTGTGTACAGTGCTGTGCTGTGAAGTGAAGTGCTGTGTTGTGTATTTTAATCATAATTGTCTGTGCAAATTGCGGTCAGATGACTAAGGGAGCGGCCCGAAAGTACGTGCTCTCCCATCTCTGGTCTGAGGGTGACTGAG
>NW_024713629.1:0-13632 GCF_018991925.1 Homarus americanus | reverse complement strand
CTGAACGAATATTACAAAAGGCACCTGATTTGGTATAACAAAGTTCCCTGATCAAGAGTATAACAAGCCCCCTGATCGAGTATAACAAAGTCTCCTGATAGAGTATAACAAAAGTCCCTGATCAGTATAACTATGGCCCTGATCAGAGTTTAACAAGGCCCCTGATCGAGAGTATAACAAAAATCCCTGAGGTCGAGTATAACAAGGTCCCTCATCGAGTTTAAACAAGGCCCCTCATCAGTATAACAAAAGAGTCCCTGGTCGAATATAACAAACTCCCCTGGTCAGGTATAACAAAGTCCCTGATCGATATAACAAAATCCCCTGATGGAGTATAAAAAGTCCCTGAACGATTAAAACAAAAGGCCCCCAGATCCAGAGTATAACAAAGGATTTCTAATCGAGTATAACAAAAAGCACCCTCATCGAGTATAACAAGTCCCTGATAGAGTATAACAAAGTCCCTAATCGAGTATAACAAGGCCCTGGTCGAGTTTCACAAGGAGCCTCTGATCGAGTTTAACAATAGCCCCTGATCCAGAGAGTTTTACAAGAGTCAGCTGTTCGGTATAAGAAACTCACTCTGGTCGAGAGTTTAACAAAGTCCCTGGACAGCGAGAGTATAACAAAAGGCACCTCATCGAAACATAACAAGGCCCCTCATCAGATATAACCAAAGTCCCTGGTCGGGTATAACAAAAGTCCCTCACCGAGTATAACAAAGTTCCTGATTGAGTATAACAAAACCCCCCTCATAGAGTATAACAATGTCCCTGATCCCGGGTATAACAAGGCCCTGATCGGGTTTAGCAAGGCCCTGATCGAGGTATAAGAAAGTCCTTTTGGTCAGGTATAATAAACTCCTGGTCGAGTATAACAAAGTCCCCTGATCGAGTATAAACAAAGTCCCCTGATTGGAGTATAACAAAGTCCCTTGATCGACTAAAAACAAGGCCCGTGATCGAGGTTTTAACCGAGGCCCTGATCGAATATAACAAGTCCCTAATTAAAATTATAACCAAGGCCCTCATCAGGTTACAAAGGCCCCCATCGAGTATAACAAGTCCCTGATCGAGTATAACAAAAGTCCCTGAACGGTGATTATAACGAAAGGTCCTGATCGAAATATAACAAAGTTCCCTGATCCAGGTATAACAAAGCCCCTGATCGAGTATAACAAAAGTCCCCTGATAGAAATAACAAAGTCCCGTGATCGAGTATAAGAAAGGCCCTAATCCGAGAGTTTTAACAAAAGGCCCTAATCCAGGTATAACAAAGTCCCTGATCAAAATTATAACAAGGCCGCTCATCGAGAGTTTAACAAAAAGGCCCTCATCGAGTATAACAAAAGAATCCCTGGTCGAGTATAACAAACTCCCCTGGTCGATATAACAAAGTCCCGTGATCGAGTATAATTAAGGCCCCTCATCGATGTAACAAGGGTATCGCAATCGGGTATAACAAAGAACCTCATCCGAATATAACAGAGTCCCAAATCGAGTATAACAAATTCCCATGATCGAGTAGAATTAAAGTCCCTCATCAGGTATAACAAAAGCCCTCATCGAGTATAACAAAAGTCCATGATCCATGAATAACAAAGTCCCCTGATCGAGTATAAAGTCCCTGATCGTGTATAACAAAAGTCGCCGAACGATTATAACAAAGGCCCCTGATCTAGTATAACAAGTTTCCTGATCGAGTAAAACAAAACCCTCTGATCGGTATAACAAAGCCCCTGATCAGGTATAAACAAAAAAGTCCCTGATCAGGTATAACAAGAGTCCCTCATCGAGTATAACAAGGAAGTCCCATGATCGAGAATAACAAAAAGTCCCCTGATCCAGCGTTATAGCAAGTCCACTGATCGTGTATAACAAAAGTCCCTTGATCGATTATAATAACAAAAGGCCCTGATCTAGTGATATAACAAAAGTTTCTGATCGGTAAAAACAAAGCCCCTGATCGAGTATAGCGGCTGATCGGGGGTATAACAAAGTCCCCTGATCGAGAATAAAAAAAATCTCACGAATCGAAATAAACAAAAGTCCCTGATTGAGTATAACAAATTTCACTGAACGATGAATTATAGCAAAGTCCCCTGATCGAGAATAAAAAATCTCCTGATCGAGTAAAACAAAAGGCCCCTGATCTAGTATAACAAAGTTTCCTGATCGAGTAAAACAAAGCCCTCTGATCGAGTATAACAAAGCCCCCTGATCGAGTATAACAAAGTCCCCTGATCGAGTATAACAAAGTCCCCTCATCGAGTATAACAAAGTCCCATGATCGAGAATAACAAAGTCCCCTGATCGAGTATAACAAAGTCCACTGATCGTGTATAACAAAGTCCCTTGATCGATTATAACAAAGGCCCCTGCTCTAGTATAACAAAGTTTCCTGATCGAGTAAAACAAAGCCCCCTGATCGAGTATAGCAAAGCCCCCTGATCGAGTATAACAAAGTCCCCTGATCGAGAATAAAAAAATCTCCTGATCGAGTAAAACAAAGTCCCCTGATTGAGTATAACAAATTTCACTGAACGATTATAACAAAGGCCACTGATCGAGTATAACAAAGTTCCCTGAACAAGTATAACAAAGGCCCCTCATCGAGTATAACAAAGTCCCCTGGTCGAGTATAACAAAGTCCCCTGATCGAGTATAACAAAGGCCCCAGATCGAGTGTAACAAAATCCACTGGTCGAGTATAACAAAGTCCCCTGATCGAGTATAACAAAGGCCCCTGATCGAGTATAACAAAGCCCCCTGGTCGAGTATAACAAAGTCCTCTAATCGAGTATAACAAAGGCCCCTGATCGAGTATAACAAAGTCCCCTGATCAGGTAAAACAAAGGCCCCTGATCGAGTATAACAAAGGCCCCTCATCGAGTATAACAAAGTCCCATGATCGAGTATAAAAAAGTCCCCTCATCGAATATAACAAAGTCCCCTGATCGAGTATAACAAATTCCCATATCAGGGTATAACAAAGTCCACTGATCGTAATAACTAAGTCCCTGAACGATTATAACAAGGCCCTGATCCGGAGTATAACAAAGTTTCTGATCAAAGTAAGAAACAAAGCCCCCTGATCGAGGTATAAAAAAAGTCCCTGATCAGTATAACAAGTCCCCTGATCAAGAGTATAACAAGAATCCCTGATTGAGTATAACAAAGTCCCCTGATCGAGTATAACAAAGTCCCCTGATCGAGTATAACAAAGTTCCCTAATCGAGTATAGCAAAGACCCCTGATCGAGTATAACAAAGTCCCCTGATCGACTATAACAAAGTCCCGTGATCGAGTATATCAAAGGCCCCTGATCGAGTTTAACAAAGGCCCCTAATCGAGTATAGCAAAGTCCCCTGGTCGAGAATAAAAAACTCTCCTGATCGAGTATAACAAAGTCCCCTGATTGAGTATAACAAATTTCACTGAACGATTATAACAAAGGCCACTGATCGAGTATAACAAACTTCCCTGTTCAAGTAGAACAAAGGCCCCTGATCGAGTATAACAACGTCCTCTGGTCGAGTATAACAAAGTCCCCTGATCGAGTATAACAAAGGCCCCTGAACGAGGATAACAAATTCCCCAGATCGAGTATAACAAAGTTCCCTCATCATGTATAATAAATTCCCCTAATCGAGAATAACAAAGTCCCCTCATCGAGTATAACAAAGTCCCCTGAACGAGTATAACAAAGGCCCCTGATCGAGTATAACAAAGTCCCCTTATCGAGTATAACAAAGTCCCCTAATCGAGTACAACAAAGCCCCCTGATCGAGTATAACAAAGACCCCTGATCGAGTATAACAAAGTCCCCTGATCGAGTATAACAAAGTCCCCTCATCGAGTATAACAAAGGCCCCTGTTCGAGTTTAACAAAGGCCCCTCATCGAGTATAATAAAGTTCCCTGATCGAGTATAACAAAGCACCCTGATCGAGTATAACAAAGTCCCCTGATAGAGTATAACAAAGTCCCTTGATCGACTATAACAAAGGCCCGTGATCGAGTTTAACAAAGGCCCCTGATCGAATATAACAAAGTCCCCTGGTCGAGTATAACAAAGGCCCCTCATCGGGGATTTAACAAAGGCCCTCATCCCGGAAATTATAACAAGTCCCTGATCGAGAATTATAACAAAGTCCCTGAACAGTGATTATAACGAGGTCCTGATCGGAAGTATAACAAAAGTTACCTGATCCGAGTATAACCAAAGCCCCTGATCGAAAGGTATAACAAAGTCCCTGATGAAGGTATAACAAAGTCCGTGATCGAGTATAAGAAAGGCCCTGATCAGGTTTAACAAGGCTAATCGAGGTATAACAAAGTCCCTCGTCGAAAGAGTATAACAAGGCCGGCACCATCGAGTTTAACAAAGGCCCCTCATCGAGTATAACAAAGTCCCCTGGTTGAGTATAACAAACTCCCCTGGTCGAGTATAACAAAGTCCCCTGATCGAGTATAACAAAGGCCCCTGATCGAGTATAACAAAGTCCCCTCATCGAGTATAACAAAAAACCCTGATGGAGTAAAGCAAAGTCCCCGATCGAGTATAACAAAGTTTCCTCATCGAGTAAAACAAAGCCGCCTGATCGAGTATAAAAAAGTCCCCTGATCGAGTATAACAAAGTCCCCTAATCGAGTATAACAAATTCCCATGATCGAGTAGAACAAAGTCCCTCATCGAGTATAACAAAGGCCCTTCATCGAGTATAACAAAGTCCCATGATCGAGAATAACAAAGACCCCTCATCGAATATAACAAAGTCCCGTGATCGAGTATAACACAGTCCCATGATCGAGTATAACAAAGTCCCCTGATCGTGTATAACAAAGTCCCCTGAACGATTATAACAAAGGCCCCTGATCTAGTATAACAAAGTTTCCTGATCGAGTAAAACAAAGCCCACTGATGAGTATAACAAAAGCCCCCTGATCCCGGAGTATAACAAAGTCCCTGATCCGAGTATAAGCAAGTTCCCTTATTAGCGATATAACAAAGTCCCCTGATCGGTATAACAAAGTCCCCTGAACGAGTATAACAAGTTCCCTAATCGAGTATAACAAGACCCCTGATCAGGTATAACAAAAGTCCCCTGATCGACTATAACAAAGTCCCCTGATCAAAGGTATATCAAAGGCCCCTGATCGAGTTTAGAAAAGGCCCTTGATAAAAAGTATAACGATCCCCTGGTCGAGAATAAAAACTCTCCTGATTGAGTATAACCGGAGATCCCTGTTCGAGTATATCAAAGTCCCCTGGTCAAGTATAACAAAGTCCCCTGATCGAGTATACCAAAGTCCTCTGATCGAGTATAACAAAGTCCACTGTTCGGGTATAACAAAGGCCCTTGATCGAGTATAATAAAGGCCCCTAATCGAGTTTAACAAAGTCCCTTGATCGAGAAAAACAAAGCCCCTTGATCTAGTAAAACAAAGTTCCCCGATCGAGTATAACAAAGTCCCCTGATCGAGTATACCAAAGTCCTCTGATCGAGTATAACAAAGTCTACTGATCGGGTATAACAAAGGCCCTTGATCGAGTATAATAAAGGCCCGTCATCGAGTTTAACAAAGTCCCTTAATCGAGTATAACAAAGCCCCCTGATCTAGAAAAACAAAGTCCCTCGATCGAGTATAACAAAGTCCTCTGATCGAATATAAGAAAGTCCAATGGTCGTGTATAACAAAGTCCCCTGGTCGAGTATAACAAATTCCCCTGATCGAGTATAACAAAGTCCCCTGGTCGAGTATAACAAATTCCTCTTATCGAGTATAACAAAGTCCCCTGGTTAAGTGTAACAATGGCCCATCATTGAGTATAACAAAGGCCCCTCATCGAGTATAACAAAGGCCCCTCATCGAGTCTAACAAAGTCCCCTGATCGGTTATGACAAAGGCACCTTGATCGATTATTACAAATTCCCCTGATCGAGTATAACAAAGTCCCCTGGTCGAGTATAACGAAGTCCCCTGATCGAGTAAAACAAAGGCCCCTGATCGAGTATAACAAAGTCCCCTGATCGATCATAGCAAAGACCCCTGGTCGAGAATAACAAAGCCTCCTGACGGAGTATAACAAAGTGCCTTGATCGAGTATAACATATCCCCTGATCGTGTATAACAAAGTTCCCTGGTCGAGTATAGTAATGTCCCCTGATCGAGTATAACAAAGCCCCCTGATCGAGTATAACAAAGTCCCAGGTCGAGTATATCAAAGTCTCCTGATCGAGTAAAACAAAGTAACCTGGTCGAGTATAACAAAGTCCCTTGATCGAGTATAACAAAGACCCCTGATCGAGTAAAACAAATTCCCCCGATCGAGTATAACAAATTCCCCTGATCGAGTATAAAAAGTCCCCTGGTCGAGTATAACAAAGTCCATTGGTCGATTATAACAAAGTCACCTGATCGAGTATAACAAAGGCCCCTGATCGAGTATAACAAAGTCCCCTAATCGAGCATAACAAAGACCAGTGGTCGAGTATAACAAAACCACCTGATCGAGTATAACAAAGTCCCCTGGGTGAGTATAACAAAGCCCCCTGATCCAGTATAACAAAGTCCCCAAATCGACTATAACAAATTCCCCTGATCGAGTATAACAAAGGCCACCGGTTGAGTATAACAAAGCCTCCTGAATGAGTATACCAAAGTCCCCTGATCGAGTATAACACATCCCCTGATCGAGTATAACATATCCCCTGATCGTGTATAACAAAGTTCCCGGGTCGAGTATACTAATGTCCCCTGATCGAGTATAACAAAGGCCCCTCATCGAGTATAACAAAGCCCCCCTAATCGAATATTACAAAGTCCCCTGTTCCAATGATCGACTATAACAAAGTCCCCTGGCGAGTATAACAAATTCCCCTGATCGAGTATAACAAAGTCCCCTGATCGAGTATAACAAAGTCACTCAACGAGTATAACAAAGTCCCCTAATCGAGTATATCAAAGCCCCCAGGTCGAGTATAACAAAGGCCCCTATCCGAGAATAACAAAGTCTCCTGATCGAGTAAAACAAAGTCCAATGATCGAGTATAACAAAGTCCCCTGGTCGAGTATAACAAAGCCCCCTCATCGAGTATAACAAAGGTCCCTGTTCGAGTAAAACAAAGTCCAATGATCGTGTATAACAAAGTCCCCTGGTCGAGTATAACAAATTTCCCTGATCGAGTATAGCAAAGTCCCCTGGTTGAACTATAACAAAGGCCCATGATCCAGTATAACAAAGGCCCCGCATCGAGTATAACAAAGACCCCTCATCGAGTATAACAAATGCCCCTAATCGAGTATAACAAAGTCCGCTGATCGAGTATAACAAAGTCCCCTTATCGAGGATATCAAAGTCCCCTGGTCGAGTATAACAAATTCCCCTGAACGAGTATAACAAAGTCCCCTGGTCGAGTATAACCAAGGCCCCTCATCAAAAATAACAAAGGCCCCAGGTTGACTATAACAAAGCCTCCTAATGGAGTATAACAAAGTCCCCTTATCGAGCATAACAAAGCCCCCGTGATCGAATAATACAAAGTCCAATGATCGTGTATAACAAAGTCCCCTGGTCGAGTATAATAAAGTCACCTCATCGAGTATAACAAAGTCCCCTGATCGAGAATATCAATGCCCCCTGGGCGAGTATAGTAAAGGCCCCTCATGGAGTATAACAAAGTCTCTTGATCGAGAATAACAAAGTCCCCTGGTTCGAGTATAACAAAAGCCCTTGATCGAGTATAACAAAGGCTAAATCATCAAGTATAACAAAGTCCTCTAATCGATTATAACAAAGGCCCCTCATCGAGTCTAACAAAGCCCCCTCATCGAGTATAGCAAAGTACCTAATCGAAAATAACAAAGCCCCTCATCGAGTATAACAAAGTCCCCTCATCGAATATAAGAAAGCCCCCTGATCGAATATAACAAAGTCCCTTGATCGAGTATATCAAAGGCCCTTGATCGAGTAAAACATATCCCCTGATCGTGTATAACAAAGTTCCCTGGTCGAGTATAGTAATGTCCCCTGATCGAGTAATACAAAGCCCCCTGATCGAGTATAACAAAGTCCCCTGCTCAAGTTTAGCAAAGTCCCCTAATCGAGTATAACAAAGTCCTCTAATCGAGTATAACAAAGGCCCTTAATCGAGTATAACAAAGTCCCCTGGTCTAGTATAAGCAATTCCCCTGATCGAGTATAACAAAGTCCCCTGGTCGAGTACAACAAATTCCCCTGATCGAGTATAACAAAGTCCCCTGGTTGAGTATAACAAAGGCCCTTGATCGAGTATAACAAAGTCACCTGGTCTACCATAACAAATTCCCCTCATCGAGTATAACAAAATCCCCTGGTCGAATATAACAAATTCCCCTGATCAAGTATACCAAAGTCCCCTAATCGATTATGACAAAGGCCCTTGATCGAGTATAACAAAGGCCCCTGATCGAGTATAACAAAGTCCTCTGATCGAGTATAACAAAGTCCTCTGGTCGTGTATAACAAAGTCCTTTGGTCGAGTATAACAAATTTCCCTGATCAAGTATAACAAAGTCCCCTCATCTAGTATTAAATCCCCTGATCGAGTATAGCAAAGGCCCTTGAGCGAAAATAACAAATGCCCCTCATCGAGTAAAACAAAGTCCCCTAATCGAATATTACAAAGCCCCCTGATCGATTATAACAAAGGCCACTGGTCGATCATAACAAAGGACCCTGGTCGAGTATAACAAAGTCCCCTGATCGAGTATAACAAAGCCCTCTCATTGAGTATAACAAATTCCCAAATCGAGTATAAAAAAGTCCCCTGGTCAAACATAATAAAGGCCCCTGATCGAGTATAGTAAAGTCCCCTGATCTAGTATAACAAAGTCCCATGGTCAAGTATAACAAAGTCCCTTGATCGAGTATAACATAGGCCCCTGATCGAGTATAACAAAGTCCCCCGGTTGAGTATAACAAAGCCTCTTCATCGAGTATAACAAAGTCCCCTGATCGAGTATAACACATCCCCTAATCGAGTATAACATATCACCTCATCGTGTATAACAAAGTTCCCTGGTCTAGTATAGTAATGTCCCCTGATCGAGTATAACAAAGCCTCCTGATCGAGTATAAGAAAGTCCTCTCATCGAGTATAACAAAGTCCCCTGATCGAGTATAACAAAGGCCCTTGATCGAGTATAATAAAGGCACCTAATCGAGTATAACAAAGTCCCCTGATCGACTATAAAAAAGTCCCCTCATCGAGTAATTCAAAGTTGCCTTGTCGAGTATAACAAAGTCCCCTGATCGAGTATAACAAAGACCCCTCATCGAGTATAACAAAGTCCCCTGATCAAGTATAACAAAGTCCTCTGATCGAGTATAACAAAGTCCCCTGATCGAGTGTAACAAAGGCCCTTGATCGAGTATAATAAAGGCCATTCATCGAGTTTAACAAAGTCCCTTGAACGAGTATAACACATCCGCTGATCGAGTATAACATATCCCCTGATCGTGTATAACAAAGTTCCATGGTCAAGTATACAAAGTCCCCTGGTCGAGTATAACAAAGGCCCCAGATGGAGTATAACAAAGACCATGATGGACTATAAGAAAGTCCCCTGATCGAGGAAAACAAAGCCCCCTGATCGAGTATAACAATGTCCCCTGATCGAGTATAACAAAGCAACCTGGCCGAGTATAACAAAGACCCCTGATCGAGTATAACAAAGTCCCCTCATCGAGTATAACAAAGTCCCCTGATCGACTATAATAAAGCCCCCTTACCGAGTGTAACAAAGTCCCCTGATCGAGTATATCAAACCCCCCTGGTCGAGTATAATAAAGGCCCTGATCGAGCATAACAAAGTCCCCTAATCGAGCATAACAAAGGCCCCATGTCGAGTATAACAAAGCCCCCTCATCAGGTATAACGAAGTCCCCTGATCGAGAATAACAAACGCCCCTAATCGAGTCTAACAAAGTCCCCTAATCGAGTATAGCAAAGGCCCTTGATCGAGTATAAGAAATGCCCCTCATCGAGTATAACAAAGCCCCCTAATCGAATATAACAAAGCCCCCTAATCGTGTATAACAAAGTCCCATGGTCGAGTATAACAAAGTCCCTTGATCGAGTATAACAAAGCCCCCTGATCGAGTAAAACAAATTCCCCCGATCGAGTATAAAAAATGAGGGGACTTTGTTATACTCGATGAGGGGGCTTTGTTTTCCTCGACCAGGGGACTTTGTTATACTCGATCAGGGACTTTGTTATACTTGATCATGGGACTTTGTAATATTCGATCAGGGGGGCTTTGTTAAACTCGACCAGGGGCCTTTGTTATGCTCAATAAGGGACTTTGTTATACTCGATGGGGGGCCTTTGTTATACTCGATCAGGGGACATTACTATACTCGACCCGGGAACTTTGTTATACTTGATCAGGGGCTATTATTCGATCACGGGGCTTTGTTATCTCGACTAAGTATTTATGCTCGATAAGATTTTATTATACTCATCAAGAAAGGCTTTGTTATACTCAGCCGAAGACTATATTTCCTTTTCGATGAGAGTCTTGATTATACTCGACCAGGAACTTTGTTATACTCGATGAAACTCGATCTCGATTGAGCATTTATTATACGATCAGGGGACTCTACTCTCGATCGAAACTGTTATCAGCCAGAAGACTTTGTTATGTACTCGATCCGGAATTAACTGTTATACTCGACCTGGGAATCTTTGTTATGCTCATTTAAGGCCTTTGTATGTCGATGAAAGACGATATCGATCAGGGGCCTTAGTTATACTCGATCAGGATATTGTATAGTCGACCAGTGGACTTTGTTATACTCGACCAGAACTTTGTTATACTCGATAAAGAACTATTAAAGGGCATTGTTACTCGATGAAGATCTTTATTATACTTTCGATGAAACCTTTATCTCAATCATGGGCCTTTGTTATACTCAGCCAGGGACTGTTATACTCGATCAAGATATTTGTTATAGTCGACTTTGCTATACATGATCCAAGAGGATTTGTTATACTCGACACCGATAAACAAAAGACTTTGATTACTCGATGAAGGACTTTTATTCTCGATCAGGGGACTTTGTATCGATGAGGTGCCTTTATTATACTCGATCAGGGGACATTACTATATAGACGGGAACTTTGTTACTCACGATCAGAGTGATATGTTATACTCGATCAGGGGATATGTTATACGATCAGGGACTGTTACTCTTTCGATCAAAGCTTTGTTATACTCAGGGGCGCTGTTGCTCGATCAGAAGACGCTGTTATACTCGATCAAAAGATGCTGTTATAGTGGGACTTATCGTCGAGACTTCTCTCAGGAACTATTATTGACCACGGGACTTTGTTATACTCATTTAAGATTTTTATACTGGTAGAGAGGGGCTTTGTTATACTCGATCGAGAACAAGACTCATTTGTTATGATCGACCAGTATACTCGATCAGGGGACTTTGTTATATTCGATCAGAGGACTTTGTTATACTCGATCAGTAGGCTTTGTTATACTCGATCAGAGGACATTACTATACCAGACCAGGGAACTTTGTTATACACGATCAGGTGATATGTTATACTCGATCAGGGGATGTGTTATACTCGATCAGGGGAATTTGTTATACTCGATCAAGAGGCTTTGTTATACTCAACCGGGGGCCTTTGTTATACTCGATCAGGGGCCTTTGTTATACTCGATCAAGTGCCTTTGTTATAGTTGACCATGGGACTTTGTTATACTAGATGAGGGGACTTTGCTATACTCGATCAGGGGCCTTTATTATATTTGACCAGGGGACTTTGTTATACTCGATTTGGGGACTTTTTTATACACGATGAGAGGGCTTTGTTATAGTCGATCAGAAGACTTTGTTATACTCGACCAGGGTCCTTTGTTATGATCGACCAGTGGCCTTTGTTATAATCGATCAGGGGGCATTGTAATATTCGACTAGGGTACTTTGTTATACTCGATGAGGGGCATATGTTATTTTCGATCAAGGGCCTTTGCTATACTCGATCAGGGGATTTAATACTAGATGAGGGGACTTTGTTATACTCGACCAGGGTCCTTTGTTATGCTCGATCACAGGACTTTGTTATACTAGATGAGGGGAATTTGTTATACTCGACCAAAGGACTTTGTTATACACGACCAGGGGACTTTGTTATACTCAATCAGAGGACTTTGATATACTCGATCAGGGGCCTTTGTTATACTCGATCAAGGGCCTTTGTCATAATCGATCAGGGGACTTTGTTATACTTGATCAGGGGAATTTGTTACACTCGATTATGGGACTTTGTTATACTTGAGCACGGGGCTTTGTTATACTCGATCAGGGGGCTTTGTTATACTCGATCAGGGGACATTACTATACTCGACCAGGGAACTTTGTTATACACGATCAGGGGATATGTTTTACTCGATCAGGGGATGTGTTATACTCGATTTGGGGACTTTGCTATACTCGATCAGGATGCTTTGTTATACTCAACCGGGAGCCTTTGTTATACTCGATTAGGGGCAATTGTTATACTCGATCAAGGGACTTTCTTATACTCGATCAGGGGGCTTTGTTTATATCGACCAGCGGACTTTGTTATACTCCATCAGGGTCTTTGTTATACTCCATCAGGGGCCTTTGTTATACTCGACCAGGGGGCTTTGTTATACTCGACCAAGGGCCTTTTTTATGCTCGATAAGGGGACTTTGTTTATATCGACCAGCGGACTTTGTTATACTCCATCAGGGTCTTTGTTATACTCCATCAGGGGCCTTTGTTATACTCGACCAGGGGGCTTTGTTATACTCGACCAAGGGACTTTTTTATGCTCGATAAGGGGACTTTGTTATAATCGATCAGGGGCATTTGTTATATTCGATCAGGGGACTTTGTTATACTCGACCAGGTGACTATGTTATACTCGATCAGGGGGCTTTGATATACTCAATCAGGGGACATTGTTATACTCGATCAGGGGACTTTGTTATACTCGATGATTGGACTTTGTTATACTCGATTAGGGGACTTTGTTATGCTCGACCAGCGTCCTTTGTTATGCTCGACCAGTGGCGTTTATTATACTCGATCAGGGGACTTTGTTACCTTCGATTAGGGGACTTTGTTATACTCGATGAGGGGCATTTGTTATACTCGATCAAGGGCCTTTGCTATACTCGATCACGGGACTTTGTTAGACTCGATTAGGGGCCTTTGTTATACTCGATCAGGGGACATTACTATACTCGACCAGGAAACTATGTTATACACGAACATCCCCTGATCGAGTATAACAAACTCCCCTGATCGAGTATAATAAAGTCCTGTTATCGAGTATAACAAAGTCCCCTAGTCGAGTATAACAAATTCCCCTCATCGAGTATAACAAAGTCCCCTGGTCGTGTCAATCCCAGTCGCGTCCCCTGTCCCTGGTCCAAGGCCCATGATCAAAGTCCCTGATCTATCAAGTCCCAGTCTCGAATCGAGAGTAACACACTTCTGATCGAGTATAACATTACTCCATCAGGGACTTGTTTTACTCGACCAGGACTTTGTTATACTTGATAAGGGATGTGTTATACTCGATCAAGGGACTTTGT
>NW_024713628.1:0-1426 GCF_018991925.1 Homarus americanus | reverse complement strand
ACTTTCCCAAAAGTCGATAATTCATTTTCCCGAAAATTAGAAAATCTATCTACTTGGGAAGTAGATAACCAACTTTCCCGGAAAGTAGATATTTCCCATTTTTATGATACAAATTTCTCTGCTTTATGATATTCATTCGAAAGTTGGTTATTATCTAACCAACTTTCCCGGAAAGTCGATATTTCCCATTTTGAAGATACAAATTTCGTTTTCTATGATAATCTATTTTCGGGAAAGGTTATCTAACCAACTTACCGGAATGTAGATATTTCATTTTTATGATACAAATTTCCTGTTTTCTATGATAATCTACTTCCAAAATTAGGTAATATTTCTCGAAAATGAAATTCATTTCCAAAAAGTCGATAATCTACTTCCCGAAATTAGAAAATTCATCTACTTTTATAGATAACCAACTTTCCGAAAGTCGATATTTCGTTTTATGATACAAATTTCCGTTTCTATGATAATCTATTGAAAGTTGGTTATCTAAGAAACTTTCGCGGAGTAGATATTTCCCATTTTTATGATACAAATTTCCTGTTTTACGATAATCTATTTCGGCAAATTTGGTTTTCTAATCAACTTTTCCGGAAAGTAGATATTTCCATTTTTTATGATACAAATTTCGTTTTCTATGATATCTATTTTCGGCAAATTTGGTTATCTAACCAACTTTCCCGGAAAGTAGATATTTCCATTTTTATGATACAATTGTTTTCATGATAATCTACTTCCAAAATTAGTAATATTTCCCGAAAATACGAAATCTACTTCCAAAAAGTCGATAATTTACTTTCCCGAAAATTAGAAAATCTATCTACTTTTCGGGAAGTAGATAACCAACTTTCCCGGAAAGTAGATATTTCCCATTTTTATGATACAAATTTCTCGTTTTATGATAATCTATTTTCGGCAAATTGGTTATCTAACCAACTTTCCCGGAAAGTAGATATTTCCCATTTTTATGATACAAATTTCCCGTTTTCTATGATAATCTACTTCCCAAAATTAGGTAATATTTCTGGAATACGAAAATCTACTTTCCAAAAGTCGATAATCTAATTTCCCAAAATTGAAAATCTATCTACTTGTCGGGAATAGATAACCAACTTCCCGGAAAGTGATATTTCCATTTTTATGATACAAATTTTCTGTTTTTATGATAATCTATTTTCGGAAAGTTGTTATATAACCAACTTTCCTGAAAGTCGATATTTCATTTTATGATACAAATTTCCTGTTTTCTATGATAATCTATTTTCGGGAAAGTTGGTTATCTAAGAAACTTTCGCGGAAAGTAGATATTTCCCATTTTTATGATACAAATTTCCTGTTTTATGATAATCTATTTTCGGCAAATTTGGTTATCTAACCAACTTTCCCGGAAAGTAGATATTTCATTTTTATGTTACAAATTTCCGTT
>NW_024713627.1:0-31971 GCF_018991925.1 Homarus americanus | reverse complement strand
TTGTGTGAGACTAATTATGTATCAGATGGATCACCATGTAATACTAATGAATGCCATGTTCTCTGCAGGTTTTTGACCATATCAATAAATACCGAGTGAGTCAAAGACGGGTTTCAATCATTCCCTTCGACTTGCCCGTCACCCGACCGTCCTTAACTAAGGCGGTTACACATTCGATTAATCTACCCCGGAGTCGACGCTTTTTTAATGAAAATAAGTTTAATTCCTCCAACCTCTCTTCACAGGGTTTGTTACATAATGAAGGTATCATCTTTGTTGCTCTACACCGGACGGCTTCTAATTTCACAATATCCTTGACAAAGTGATATTGTGAAATTAGAAGCCGTCCAGCTATGACACACATAGGTAGTTGCTTTGTCGATTTATTGAAAGAAATAGTAATCAAATACTGAGTTGCCTATACAACTATGAAATATGGCATGGGCTGTAGAATAAATTGTGATCATCAGAAAGTGTAAAATGGTTATAGAAACTTAGTTATACGTATTGAAAAATACTTAGCCCCTCCCCTACCAGTGGCAGTGTGGGAGGGTGGATTAAGTGGATAGGGTGGAAGGGCATAATATAATGCTTCTAATAGTGGCATTGTGTGATGTCCTTAATCTTTGGTCAATGACATACTAAAGAATCAGAGAATTGAATGCCAAACAAGCAATACTCAGCCAATGAGAAATAGAGTCTTTGATGTAACGCACAAACTTGCAGAGTGCCGACACTACAAGCAGTCCCCGACTTACAACGGGGTTAGGGACCCAAATCCAGGTCTTAAGTTGAATTGGTCGTAAGTCGAAAATGCTTAAATAATACATAGAAAATCTAAAATGGGTGTCTCTTTTTCTTCTCAGCACCACAAAACTCTCACTTTTAAGCTTGCCAGCCATTTTAAAAGGAATTACAAACAAAAATTTTTGTCAGTACACAGCGCAATCACTGACGCCAGGACTCAAAAATACGTAATTTTACAAAATTTGTGTACGACTGAGGCAGTCACATGTCCGGGTGGTCATAAGTCGAGTGGGTCGTAAGTCGAGGAGTGCCTGTATACTCAGTATACTGGCGTGGCAGTTTGTAAACTGACCCATTGACCCTAAAGGGTCAATTATTTATATTTATTGTCATATTTATTGTCAAACACTTCTCTTGTCATGGTCATACCCCCAAATTTTTCTCAACGGATCTACACGATTCACGTGGGCCGCCTAAAACAATGGAAAAAACGGCAAACCGGAAAAAAAGAGAAATCACATCCCTTCCTAATGTGAGCAGAGACAACATTATGTCTGCGAACCATAAGTCCGCATCGACGATACTTGTGTGGATAAAGAATAAAGTGATCATAGTGTTGGATGGATATACAGTACTGTCAGCCTGCTCACTGTCACTGTGATGGATTGTAGGGAGAAGAGAGGCTGAATGTATTCTCTTTTGGTAGGTCGTGCTGGGCTTATATTAAGGCCTAAAAGATCTTGATTTGACAGCCATAATTTCAAGAATTAGCTATTGATTAATCTCGAATAGAAATATTTGAAAATAAACATGTGTAATACTGTCTTTTATTTTTATCTTTAATTAACTAGTTTTTTTAATTTACTGTGAATTTATTTTAATTTTTGAGACAATTAATAATTTTGTTGATACATTTTATTTTCAGTACTAAAGTACTTTGAATGAGATACTTTTTTACTTCTACTTGAGTACACTGAACTTTGGATAGTTTTACAGTACTTCTACTTGAGTAACATTTTGCCAATGTAACAATATTTTTACTCAAGTTACAAAGTCCAGTACTTTTTATAACTCTGACCCTGTAGTGTATTAGCAGCAGTTATACCACCACCCTGTACTGCATCTCAGGTTCAATCCCCAGCCTGGGTCAGATGTGAAAAGGGTGTTATCCAGTGTGACCCTACCAAACATGACAGCTTTTCTCTAGGTACAGTACTGAACTGTATACTGTACTCAGGTTTCCTGCTCTACTGTACATTGCTAATATTGGATGCCTTAAGAAAAAAACAAGGAACAGACCAACTGCCTGAACAGTTTGTAAGCTGATAAATTGTGAAAATGATAAAGAAGTAAAGCAGTTAAATCTGAAGCCACAGTTGATAAACAAAGTTCAGTGATCAAAGACTCACAGATATAAAATCATGATCAAAAGTAATCATCCATCCCTCTTACTACCACACCCGTGAGCTCAGGCCCTTTCTACACAATGGGTCACAAGAGGGTAGGGGGATATTGATGAGGAGGGAGCTAGGGGTGGCAGACCCGGGTAAGGTAGGAGGGCACAAGTCATGGTCACATACGTAGTGAGAGTTTATGTGGTCTTAGAATTATCCTTAACACCTGAAGAAGGCATAAAGTTTGGTGGATGAAGCTTGACATTGACAGCCTTAAAGACCCTTGCAGTTGATAGGCCTAAAGCCCAAACAACCAACCAACCAGGAGAGCAGGTGTCCCAGAGGTGAAATATGGACTAGGCTTTCCCTTAGTTATCTATGCCTTTACTTGAGATTCTGGGGAGGAATATGAGTGAGCTTTTGGCAGGTAATGTGTTATTAGAGTCGATAAGGCATCTAGCTTCCATGAGGGAAAGACCCAGATATGCAGTGGCGTAGCTAGAGTGTGTGCCGCCCGGGGCGGCCCTTGAGTTTGCCGTCCCCCCCTCCCGTGCCCCTACAAAAAATACATATTGCACAGTGACTCACTCTTATGTATATATATATATATTAAATAGTTTGTGTACCATTATAATATTACTGTACTTTCACATACTCAATTATAGTATGCTTTAAATACACACCAAACATACTTAAACTTTATAAGTAACAGTTAAACAAAAAGCAAAAACGACATATAGGATAGGGAAAAAAGTAAAAAGTGTAAAAAATTAGGACCATCTTTATTTCTGAAATGAAAACTACAACTTTCTACAAAGTAACTTTTCTTGTTTTTTTGTTGGCAAATTCTTCAATAATTGTGGGGAAAATCCTCAGCATTATTACTATATTTGGAACCGAGTTCCCAAGGTTATACTTTTGAATAAACTGCAAAAGTTCAAGGGGGCCTTCTTTCCACGTCTGTATTCTGTCTTTAATAGTTATAGCAGCAATAGCAACAAAATGCTGAAGTCTTTTCTCTCAACAGGTTACAGGTTGTGTGTGTGGCGGGGGAGGGCGCATAGCAAGGGTGTAGCTCATGACGTGGCCGTGATGATAGCTCATGACATGGCCGTGATGATGTGGGTCAGGTGTTAGGTCAGACATGACAAGGATTAACTTGCCGCCGATACAAAGGGATGGATTAACGTCTCCAGTAGCTGCAGATATGGGTGATGAGCCGACCCAAAAGTGCCGCCCGGGGCGGACCGCCCCCCCCCCTAGCTACGCTAGTGCAGATATGACAACAAAATAGAAGAGGTGGTGTGGCTTGCTCATCACCAGGCTGTTGTGCAATCACTTCCACCTCTCGCCACTATAATTCTCAAAAAAAAAAAAAAAATCACGATTGAGTGATAAAAAAATATAAGAATTCATTGTTAGATACAATGTGTTTTATCCACCCTGTACAGGAAAGCCTCCAATAACGAAGGCTCTACTAATGACAATTCATATTTAAAATTCTGGTTAATTTATGACCAAATTCAATTTACACAGTTATTTTATTCACATTTATGACAAAAATAGAATAAAAAGTAAATAAAACTGCATTTTCCTAAAAATAGCTAAATCCCAATATATATATATATATATATATATATATATATATATATATATATATATATATATATATATATATATATATATATATATATATATATATATACAGTAATATATATATATATATATATATATATATAATATATATATATATATATATATATATATATATATATATATATATATATATATATATATATATACAGTGGCCCCTCGGTTAACGAACTCAATCCGTTCCAGAAGGTCGTTCGTTAACCGAAACGTTCGTTAACCGAAACCATTGTTTCAATGGGTTTTTGGGTAATTGGTTCCAGCTCACCGAAAATTTCCTAAATTCAACAAAAATGGTAGAAAAGTTCACTTACTTTGAGGTGTGTATGTAGAAGGCTCCTGGATGATGATGATGATGATGGGATTTAGAATGGGGGTGGAGGAGAAGGAAGAAAAGAAGGCATTGGGGTGGAAGAGAAGTCACCCCATGGTGCCATTTCACCCATAAAATTTTAGCTCTCTGGTTTAATTCAAGATTATTTTCTTTAAATCAATGCTGCACTGCATTATATATTGTCAATATATAAAATATATTTCAAAATGACCAATAATTTGCTTGGAAACACAGAAAAAAGCATTTAGTTGAAGAGAGTCTCAAGCAAGATGTTACCTCCAGTGAAAACAGAGAGAGACTGACGCCTGTTTGCTGTGTTAAGAGGCTGGATGCCGCGCATTAAACTAGTCACTTTACCTTCAATTTCGTTCAATAATTGTTAAAATGACTAAAAAATTGAATATTAAACTTTTAAAATTATTGAATAGTATAAACTTCTTGATATTTACAAAAATAGTAAGGAATTTAAGCCCTAGAACCGATTAATGTATTGGCGGACTAATACTAAAGCTGGTTGCCCGGTCAGTGCAAGCGAAAACATGTTGAGGTCGGTTCGTAAGAAGTTCGTTAAGCGAATTTTTTTTCGTTAACCGAATTGAAGATCCTTATGGAAGGCAGTTCGTTAATCGAAATTACGTTAACCGAGGTGTTCGTTAAACGAGGGGTCACTGTATATATATATATATATATATATATATATATATATATATATATATATATATATATATATATATATATATATATATATATATATATATATATATATACAGTTAACCCTCACTTTACGCGGTTAATGTAACCCGGAGGGTACCGCGGAAAGTGAGGAACGCGTAAAGTGAATAACATAACATATGGGATTAATTGAAATAGAGTCCAAGCCGACCCCCAAACTCCACTTTTTGACGACACACAACTATGTTGTAGTAAAAATATTATCTTAACTTTATGATGGCATGCACACACAATTAATAATTAAAAGAAATATCAATAATATTAGGTTTTTTAACACTTACATTAGTAGAAAAGATGGCTGGGCACACGGGGATGGGCGGTTGGTTCCGAGGCAGAGGGCAGATTATTGGCCCTCACCTGTATCACTTGTATCAATTGTATCACTATCCACCACAGAGGCTTGCAAGGCCTCTTTGTCAAACCCCCCAAAGTTCATATAAGTCCATATCCTCACTATAATTATCACTATCACTGACTTGGGCCGGCTGTAGTGGGTGGCGGGTGAAGAACTGGTAATGTTTTGATGACTGGGCGACCTTGTGCGCACCATTTTCGCGCCTCTTACACAACATGGCGGATGGCGGGAGGTTTGGATCCAAAAATGGCGCGGCTTGCCAGCCGCTCTCCGCATAATGGGGTTCACGACCGCGGAATGTGAGCATGTTAGGTTCCGGCAGGGCACCGCGTTAACGGTGAACCGCGGAATGCGGGACCGCGTAATGTGAGGGTTGACTGTATATAGAGTACAGTACAGTCATCCCTTGGTTATCGCGCCTAATTGGGACCCCACCGATAACGAAAGTACAGAACCTATGGGATTTATTCTAATTGGTTCCAGGCACCCAAGACCCAACCCCAAGTCTCCCATTTTACGACCATTTAGACCCACTAAATATATATATATATATATATATATATATATATATATATATATATATATATATATATATATATATATATATATATATATATATATATATATATATATATATATATATATATATATATATATATATATATACAGTGACCCCTCGTTTAACGAACACCTCGGTTAACGTAATTTCGATTAACGAACTGCCTTCCATAAGGATCTTCAATTCGGTTAACGAAAAAAAATTCGGTTAACGAAGTTCTTACGAACCGACCTCAACATGTTTTCACTTGCACTGACCGGGCAACCAGCTTTAGTATCAGTCCGCCAATACATTAATCGGTTCTAGGGCATAAATTCCTTACTATTTTAGTAAATATCAAGAAGTTTATACTATTCAATAATTTTAGAAGTTTAATATTCAATTTTTTAGTCATTTTAACAATTGTTGAACATAATTGAAGGTAAAGTGACTAGTTTAATGCACGGCATCCAGCCTCTTAACACAGCAAACAGGAGTTAGTCTCTCTCTGTTTTCACTGGAGGTAACATCTTGCTTGAGACTCTCTTCAACTAAATGCTTTTTTTCTGTGTTTCCAAGCAAATTATTGGTCATTTTGAAATATATTTTACATATTGACAATATATAATGCAGTGCAGTGTTGATTTAAAGAAAATAATCCTGAATTACACCAAGTGAGCTAAAATTTTATGGGAGAAATGGCACCATGGGGTGACTTCTCTTCCAACCCAATGCCTTATCTTCTTCCTTCTCCTCCACCCCCAATCTAAATCCCATCATCATCATCATCATCCAGGAGCCTTCTACATATACACCTCAAAGTAAGTGAACTTTTCTACCATTTTTGTTGAATTTAGGAAATTTTCGGTGAGCTGGAACCAATTACCCAAAAACCCATTGAAACAATGGTTTCGGTTAACGAACTTTTCGGTTAACGAACGACCTTCTGGAACGGATTGAGTTCGTTAACGGAGGGGTCACTGTATGTATGTATGTATGTATGTATGTATGTATGTATGTATATATATATATATATATATATATATATATATATATATATATATATATATATATATATATATATATATATATATATATATATATATATATATATATATATAACTCTCTCTATACTGCTATATATATATATATATATATATATATATATATATATATATATATATATATGTATATATATATATATGTTAGCGGGAGAGAAAAGGAGAGAAGAGAAGACAAATGCTGCATTTAGCACGTTAAAGGGGTGAGATGCAGTCCTTAGAACAAATTTTTAGGGGGGTCGTATGTATGTTTTTCTCAGCACATGAGGACAGTGCTGTCTTTTTTTAGGGGGGTCGATTGTAATACTCAGAAATTTCAGAGTAATTTCGAATGCCCCGCCATTGGCAACACTGAGCGTTCAAGGTCGCGGGAGGGAAAAGAGCGCTGCCTGCTCATAGCGAGAGATTGCGGAACTAGGCCTATATGATATTAAATGTAATTTACCGAATTAAAAATGATGCGATTCATGAAGTAAGGGACTATTATTGAATTTGAAATTTTTATAGATCGTTTATCAGTCTGAATAATGTTACGGGTGTCCCAAGGAGTTATTAGTTAGGCGGAAAATATGTCACGTAGGCATAAGCTAACGCCTTGAGAGGACGCGACGCTGGCTGGCCCTCAGTCGCGGGGAGCAGTCAGGCAGATAAGACGTCCCTGCGCGTCCGTCACAGAAATAGTCACGTGGCCTAGTCACCTGTGCTGCGCTATTGCAGTATAACAAGTAAGTTTCATTCAATCTCAGACAGGGTTAGATAGGGCAGTGGTAAAGTTAACTAGAGCTAACAGTGAGTTCATTTCAGGGTTTCCGTCAGAACCCACTTGACTGGAGTTGACCGGAGTTGACCGGAGTTGACTGCGAGAGATTGACTGCCGTTGATGATTGAGGGTGGCGATTGTCGCCATTGGACCGATCAGTGTAGGCCTGTCACTGTTTAGCGGGGTAGCAAAGGATCTCTTGAGTGAACGAGTGCTCCCGACAACTAAAACGACGGGACCAGCATCAGCAGTGGGTGATCAGTTCTTACCACTCGGGTGCACAACACCACATGTCCTCGGTCAGCTAGAAGTGTTACCTACTGGCCATAGACACCTGCTGGCGTTCTCTCTTCCTGCCCATGGACGCACTGGGAGTACACTGAAGCTATCTGAGTAAATTAATGGTCACACACTGAGACCGCGAGTCTAGGACTCTAGGAGATACCTAGAGGAACATCTTATCTCCCTTATTACGGGTGTAGTTAATACCATTTCTCAGACTGATATTATCTTGACGTGTGTAGAGTAATATTTCTTAAATAATTTTGATAGTAGTGTTTTTGAATGTTTGTGTCATTAAGTGGAACCAGAGTGATACTGTGATTTGATTCTTTTAATGCATCTAATTTTTCTCCATAATTCCGATCTCAGGTATAACCTTTGTTCCCCAGAGTAGTGGTTAAGTTAGGTTAGGAAGTGTGCATCTGCTGGGGTGATATAATTTTGTTGAGTGCCCTTAAGGCCTATTCATTGTAGAGTAGTTAATTTCTTATTTTTTAATACCATTTCCTAAGCGACTGATATTATTTTGTGAAAGCCCTTAAGGCCTGTTTCATGTGTGCAAGCAACATTTCTTAATACTTCAAATTTATTGTTGCCTGAGTTTCTAATTTCTAGATCATGTATAACTTTTATTCCCCAGAATAGTGTTTTAAGTTCAAGTTAAGAGGTGCGCATATTGGTGTACCATTATTTGATTGTGTTTGTAGTGTTGGAGGGAATATAAGTGTAAATTTTACAGTGTGTCTCATTCATCCCAGTCACAGACGCTATCCTTCCACGGGTCACGGACAATTCATTTTGTTTAGTAGATATATATATATACAGTTAACCCTCACTTTACGCGGTCCCGCATTCCGCGTTTCCACGTTAACGCGGTGCCTTGCCAGAACCTCACGTGCTCACATTACGCGGTACGTGAACCCCATTACGCGGAGAGTGTCCGGCGCGACGCTAGTTTTAGATTCGCCCCACCCGCCAGCCTGCCTGCCTGCCTCTCCCTCCTCCTCCCTCCGCTTGGGCAAGCGGCGCGGTAAGGTTGCGCAGTGTGTGTCTTTGTTGCGTTATCACTGACGTCATATGACGTATCAGACCTGTGATTGGCCATGCATCCCTACCCCCCTATGCTGCTAGCTGTAATTGGCTTAAAGTATTATGACGTGTCCACCCGGGGGAGGGAGGGAGGGAGGAAAGACGACGCTTGACCTAGCCGCGGCAGTTTCATCCCTCAAGGCCACTCCGTGTAAACGCGCATCCATTGTTCCGTAAAATGGCTTCCGCCGGACCACCACCCCCAGGGAAGCCCTGACAACTGTAAGTGACAGTGATGGTGATTCACCTAGTAATGGTGATTCACCTGAGGGCCAGTAATCTGCCCTCTGCCTCGGAACCAGCCTCCATCCCCGTATGCCGACCCATCTCTTTTACTACCGTAAGTGTTACACCTAATTTTTAGTTTTCTAACCTAACCTTTATTTTTCCTATGTTAACCTTTATCTTTCCTAACCTAACCTCTTCTATATTACTTGTTTTTTCATACCATCATAAAGTTAAGATAAAATTTTTACTACAACATAGTTGTGTGTCGTCAAAAAGTGGAGTTTGGGGATCGGCCCGGACTCCATTTCAATTAATCCTATATGTTATGTTATTCACTTAGCTGCTTCCTCACTTTTACGCTGGGACCCTCCGGTTACATAACCGCCAGAAAGTGAGGATTAATCTCATATATATATATATATATATATATATATATATATATATATATATATATATATATATATATATATATATATATATATATATATATATATATATATATATATATATATATATATATATATATATATACATATATATACATATCTCATGTAAATCCACAATGAAAACGCGGATAAGATAAATCTTGATAAAATCACATCGGAAAACGGGAAACAACGGAGTACCTTAGCTGCCTTATTCAAGACATTCAGAGGCAATATATATATATATATATATATATATATATATATATATATATATATATATATATATATATATATATATATATATATATATATATATATATATATATATATATATATATATATATATATATATATATATATATAATGTAAATTTTTTTTTTTTCCCAAACCAATTTGGGTTTCCTCTTCTAGTTTTATAATAGGAAACAAAGAAGAGGTTAGTCCTATGTCTATTTTCATATTTAGTTTTATAACTCATGCAGTACATGTATCCCTCATTTAATGTTAATTTACTTAAGGTTAATTCGGTTTCGTGATAAAAAAAATCATTTTATGAGGTGGTCTTGTGATTTTGTAGAAATTTCATTTACCGGTACATGCCAAGGTTGTGTCCGTACATCCTCCAGGTGTTACACAAAGCTGTAGATATTGTCTCTTATCTCTCTGGAGTCATAGAATTTCACTTTTTCCTTTTTTTTTCCTTTTTTTTAATATTGAAAGTCTTATTCAGAAGTGAATGATCACTACCATTGGTTCTCATTTCTATTATTTAAACATTTGGTAGCCTGACAATGGGTGATGGTCCAACACATCTTCGATCTCAGCCATCTAGGAGTGTACCACAGCACCGCCATACTCCTACACACGATGCTCAACGTGCTGGAGCAGCAGCTCTAGCAAGAATGGAACAACAGTCAAAGAAGACAGATGTTAACTGGTACATATTTTAGTTGATTGTTTGTGTTACCAGTGGGTGAGTTATGTGGGTGAGCACATAGCAATCATAGCTCATAGTTGATTATCATAAATGTTGATGTTTTATATTAGATTCTAATCATTATCAGTGTTGACTTTTTTTAAATTATTTATATCAAAGTAAATAAATTGATTAAGATTATCGAATTTTCTTAGAGACTTTCGATAATTTAGATGACAAACCTATTCCCATAACTTTTTTTTTTTAGCCCAACATCCATGTGTGTTTGTCTTCTTACTTTTCAACACAAAATTATTCGTTCTTTCTAGCCTGTAGCTCCTGGCAATGTGCAAACTGTTTAGGGAGTCTAGGACTCGAGAGACAATCATCCACTGGCAGCTGGGGGCTGACCTAATGATCACTTTTCCATCCATGTGACAGTTATTGCCCTAAAATGGGAGATTGGTCGATGGTCTGTAAAATCGGCTGTGACTACCTAGCCAGTTCACAATCATGCTATCTACTATAGCCAGCTTTATTCAGAGTCAGTCAGTGATTTTGGATTCAACCCCTAGCCATTTATCAAGAGGAGTAGACATCTTTATCTCAGCTCTGCCTATTTAGAGGACTGGTTTCTCTCGGCTGAATAAAATCATTTGACATTAGCTAGAATAAAATACCAAAGAGCTACTTTGCCCTCTAAAGGGTTAATTGAGATAGGTTCTAAAGAACTGATGACATACAGTAGTCCTCGGTTAACGAACACAATTTGTTCCACAGAGTCGTTCGTTAACCGAATCCATTATTTCATTGGGATATTGGGTAATTGGTTCCAGCTCACAGAAAAGTACATACAAAGTAAAGCCAAAAAATGCATATAGTCAGAAACACTCCTAAAATTCCCCTAAATCGCCCTTAAATCACCATATATATTCGTACATATACAGTAGAACTCTTAAATCACTACTGTAATGTGATACAGGTGATTAATTTTTATCTCTTTGCAAAATATATGACATTTATATTCAAATTATTTGCTGTCTTGCAAGGATTCCAGCAATGCAAATTATATTCTCCTGACTTTAGTTTGAGATATCATACAAAATAAAAACTGTAAGCCTAAAACCCTGGCTGGGCAGATGGGGGAGAGGGAGGGAGGGGGAGGTGAGGTGATATGTTTGACAGTTGGTGCCGAAGGTCTGATGTGTGTTTATTTATCAATCCTTATGAGTGACTAAGTTTTCTCTTATAAAATGCCAATGAAATGACCTGGGAGATTATACTTTACATTGCTGGGATTCTTGTAAGATAGTGATTAATTTGAATATAAACAAGCTATAATTTTTTATTGGGCACCCTCTACAACTTTTTGTGTAAGGTGAAGTTTAGAAGCATTTACACAGCTTCAACAGGGGAAGCATGCTAAATTCATGCTTGCCTTTATGTCTCACGAGTTATGGGCATAGAAGCCTCGAAGAGTCAGTGGTTTATGTCATCAAGTTATTGAAGCTCCAACAACTTGTCCCTGAATAATGTAATTCGCAACTTTCTGACTTACAACAGGTACCTACTTTACTGCTAGGTGAACAGGGACTAATGGGGCTGGGAAGTAAGTCCAAACAACTTCCGGGCCGCCCGAATCTAACCCGTGACATCTCGCTATGAGGCAAAAACAGTACCGCTTACCACCGGTCCCCACAGCTATAATTTGCACTAAAATATAAGAATTTTAGTAATCAGAATCATTTAGTACATGTACAGTACAGGTTTGCACTTAGGTCATTTATTTCTTTTAATGCTTTCTTTTAGTATGGTGTGTGCATGTAAATGAATAAAAATAAATGAAGAAATTTATGTAAATCTACTCCAAAATACAGCTGAAAACTGTATATTATTAAAATGTACAGTACTGTACTCCACTAAAGTACTAAAATTTTTATCACTTGTGCAAAATATATGATATTTCTGTTCAAAATATTCACTGTCTTGCAAGGATTCCAGCAATGCAAATTATATTCTCCTAATTTTAGTCTGTGAAATTATATAAGATAAAAACTTAAAGCCTACTGTATAACCACCAAACCCTGCTGGGAGGAAGGGAGGAGGGAGGAGGAAGGGGAGGTGACGGTGACATGTTTGACAGTTAGCGCCAAAGGTCTAGTGAAGTATTTATTTGTTTATTTATGTCCTTTAGATTGAGTTTTTCTTTTTAGCTCATAAAATGTCATAGAAGTGACCGCGGAGAATATAATTTACATTGCTGGAATTCTTATAAGATAGTGATTAAGATGAATGTAAACATGCTATAGTTTGCATTAGACAAAAATGTTAGTAATCATTTTGTACATTATTTTGATTATATATACAGTACAGCTTTGCCCTTAGGACAGTGTGTGCATGTAAATGAGTTTCAATAAATGAATAAAGTTACATATATCGAGCCAAAAATATTAGTTGAAAAAACTTTATGTAGACAGAGCTTGGATGGCTAAATTTTAGAATGACTAATACTTTTAATATAAAAAATGCAAAAAATATTCAAGAACACAACCTTCTTGATATTTATTCCCATGGAAACGAATGTAAACATAGAACAGATTACTGTATTGGCGGACTAGCCGATCAGCTGACGCTCACAACAAAACATGTTTGTCGTGAGGATTTCGCTAATCGAAGTTTTGCTCGTTAACCGAATTGAAGATCCTTATGGGAGCTAATTCACTAGTTAACCGAGGGACCACTGTAGTGATTTAAGGGCGATTTAGGGGAATTTCAGGAGTGTTCTGACTTTATGCATTTTTTGGCTTTACTTTGTATGTACTTTTCTGTGAGCTGGAACCAATTACACAATATCCCATTCGCTAACCGAAATTTTGTTAATCGAACTGTTCGTTAACCGAGGAACCACTGTGTGTATATATATATATATATATATATATATATATATATATATATATATATATATATATATATATATATATATATATATATATATATATATATATATATACAGGTTGTACCTCTCTAGTCCGGCATTCTGTGGTCCGGAAACTCCCGTGGTCCGGAACGATTTTAGTTTGTCCAATAGGTAGATAGGCAGCTTTTTTCTTTTTTTTTCTTTTTTTTATTTCTCTGAATTATTATTATTATTACAGGAGTATTAAATTTTTGCCCCTCAGGCCCCAATGTGGGTCAGTGACCTATGCCCGGGTGGGCTAATCCCTTTAAAAAAAAAAAAAGCCGCGGGAAATTAAGGTTTGTTTACATCCGGCAGTTCGGCTGCTCTCTCTCTCTCTCTCTCTGCTTGTCTATACAGAGTACAACATTTAACCCTTCAATATATATGAGCAGTAAATAAGTGTTGCTTTCATATTCTTATGTAGAGTAATGACGATATGTTTTCACATGTGTGCACTTACATACGCGCAGTCTCACTTTTTTTTTTACCATTAATGGTTAGCTACTTATATTGTTCCATTTATTAACATTAAATAACATTACAGGTACTTCAAACAACCATATTAATTTTTTTACATTAATTTTACCACAGCTAAAATCAGGGTCTTATTTTCTTCAGTTTTATATGTAGAACCAATCAGTCACTGGTTTTGTATGCTTTAACATAAACAATGCCGGCAGCCGTCTCATCTCCTCTAATATTCCACGTATTATTAATAAATTGTATTTTAATTTTGCACACACAAACATTAATTCAATAAAAACAAATTCAGAAACATTAATTAAAATATATATGAACAGTAAATAAGTGTTGCTTTCATATTCTTATGTAAAGTAATGACGATATGTTTTCACATGTGCCCATGCGCACTTACATACGCGATCTCTCTTATTTCTTTACCATTATCGTTAGCTACTTCTATTGTTCCATTTATTAACATTAAATAACATTGTACTTAAAACAACCATATTAATTTTACTACAGCTACAGCCAAGGTCTTATTTTCTTCAGTTTTATATGTAGAACCAGTCAGTCACTGGTTTTGTATGCTTTAACATAAACAATGCCGGCAGCTGTTTTGTAATCAACGAAAACAATGCTGTGTCATTTCCTCGTGTGTTTTAATATTCTACGTATTATTAATGAATTGTATTGCTCATTTTGCACACATAAACATTAATTCAATAGAAAAGTCATTCAGTAATAAACAATAATGAATCTTTTGTACATAAGAGAAATGACGCTGTTTACACGATTATGCACGTCGTCTGCACATTGGCGGGCCGTTCAAACCCGTCGAAATTCAAGTTTCCGCCGTCAAAATTTTTATTTATTTATTTTTTTGTGTGTTCCAATAAAATACGTTAACAAATAAAAACTCGCGAAATTTGAGAAGCTACTATACGACATTTACCCCTTCAATATGTCTTCAAAGAGACCATGATGCAGAGAAAGTGGTGCTAGCGCTTCCAAGCATAAGCACAAGTCACTATCCATCCAGGAAAAGGGTGAATTTCCATGGTCCTGCACCTGTCAGGTCCCGAGGTTGCCGGACTAGAGAGGTAAAACCTGTACTAGTTTAAGAGAGAGTAAAACAAATTGTGGTGGGGGGGGGGGGAATACTGGAGAAGCCCTGAAATTTGTAAACAGGCATCATTTGGTATCCCCGTCCCCGAACTTTTTAATACACTCTGTATTGAAAATTATGATTTTAACTTTTTGTATCGACTGTTAGAAAAATTTGGGGATATAAGATGAAACAAATATATAGAGGTTGTGCAAAGCAAAATACAGTACTATGTTAAAAATAAGCCAAGTATCGATATAATATTGTACAATCCAAAATTGTAGATTGTAAAATGTTTTTGTTTATTTTATTAACACAGAATTATCATTGAGAAAGTCTTTTTCTTTATCTCAGGTCCCTACAAGCCATTAAGGCTCAGGCACGACGTGAACTTGAAGCTGAGCAAAAAGCTTTGGAACAAATGACTCTAAGTGGACAAGATATACCACCAGGGCCTAAAGAAGTTAACCTAGATGGTGCCCCCATGCTGGCTGTCCAGGGGGTCTTCTTTTATTGTTCACTCCTTGGTAGGTCACTGTTCCTTACTCATATTTTTTAGGCCAATTAATGCACAAGACTTTGACACTAACATAAAACAGTTCTTCAGTTGTTGGATTGAGTGAGCTTTTTCTCCTTGTTGGGAATCCAAGGTATCTCTTTTGTTGACCACTCCTTTTATAGTCACCATCTCATATATCTTGTCCATTTCAGATTTCCTTATTTTGGCATACTGTATTCCTTTGTACTTAACCCTTAAGCCCCGGGTTATGGTGCTGCTGGCAGTACCCCCCCCTCCTTCCCCCGCGGGGTTAAATCGAGAAAAAAATATACTTTTCCAAAAATAATAAAAAAAAAAAAATGCGGGAAAATAGGCAGACGTTCTAGAACGTCACCCGGGGCGCGCTAGTCGGATGTTTGGGAATGTCACCCGGGGCCTAAGGGTTAATCAGGAATGATATATGCTGGAGTATACTATTTGAAAAGTTTGGTAAATGAATGACAGTTCACAAGCATGTCTTTATTTCTCTTATTTGCTTTTCACTGTTGTTTAAGTCTTGGATTTTAGAATATGGATGATTAATCTAGATATGGTACAGTCTCGTTCAAAATTCTTCGAACACTGCTGGCAACTCAAATTAACAGTATATACCGGCAGAAAAGTATAATATAATACAAAACAACAAAGCCCAACCATTAATTAAGTAACGGGGAACTAGTAACCAATCACCGATCACTTTTACATTCATTCATAATTTTTACTACGTACTGTAGTAAACAAACGGCCTTGAGTTGCCAGCTGTCTCCAGCAGTGTTCGAAGTATCTTGAACGAGACTGTACATGACTAGTACTCGTGAACCAATTACAGGGTAGTTGTTAGGCATGTTTACCTAAAGAGTGAGTAGTTACACAGTAATTGGAGCCTTTTCTATGTCCTCCCTCATATTAACTGGATTTAATATTCATGAGTCATGAATTATAAAATTATAAAATTGGAGATTGATCCTGAAATCTCATTTATAACTAAATCTAAATAGAATTACTTAGGTCCCACCATCCTCCTTTGGCCTTCTTCAGAGGTCAGAGGGTAATGAGGATGGTCTTGCATTTTACTGGAAACCGTTATTTGACTAAAAGTACTGTTGCCTTGATAGAAATTAATTGAGTAAAAGTAGAAGCAATCTTTCTTCATGTTACTTCAAGTAAAAGTAAAAAATAAAACATTTATAAAGTATTAAAGTAGAGTAAAAATATTAATGCAGTAAAGCTGTATAAGAAATAAGACTTAGTACAGTAATGCAGGGCCAATATTGTACTCAACAAACTATAAATAACTCTGATTTATCACTCTGCTGCCCATTGGCAAATAATCCTAATACAGCACTGTAATAACAATTCATAGCATTATTTGCTTAAAGAAAACCAAACACCAACAATTATATATTTGGTTTGTATACTGTATTGCATTATATACCGTACTATTAATATAACTTTACCCAAAGCTGATTATCAAAGTTTTGGTTACTTATTGTAGCCTTTTTGGGGTTGAATCCTCATGGAAAATTGTTTCTCATGAACTGTGCAACAGCCAAAGTTACAGATTACAGATTTTGACCAACTGCTGATGGTTGAAATAGCCCCAGCTACTCTATGTTAGTGGTTCCCATGCTTCTATTCTCCCAACTTTTGCTGAGCAAATTCTTGACTCATGCTATCCAGCCTTGGTTATAAAATGAGATTTCACAATATACTCCTCATCATTTTGTGTCTCCTCAGGCCCTGAGGTGGCAACATACGATGAAATCAAGAGACAGATACGTGAATTCCTTTATGCTCAGGTGGAGGAAGATAAGGCCATCTCCTCCTGCCTCATCATCCACACTTGTAATAAGAATAAAGAAAAGGTTTGCAGTTCTGTATTGTTATGTTGGTAACGATGAAAACTAAATAAATTTTTAAAATCTTTGTTGTCCTACAATTCTCATACTTAAAGCAAGATTTTTTCT
Source organism: Homarus americanus (assembly GCF_018991925.1). Lineage (NCBI taxonomy): Eukaryota > Metazoa > Arthropoda > Malacostraca > Decapoda > Nephropidae > Homarus > Homarus americanus. The sequence goes on along the minus strand of NW_024713627.1, from coordinate 14,426 downwards.
TTTATAAATTATATAAGTTTTCCGGCCATAAGTGACAGATTTTAATTTATTTTTAATTTACCTGTAGTTATAAATACTATTATCAATTTTTGTATATAGGCAATGTTTGCAGACAAGTGTTTGTACTCAATCTGATAGTGTTTGTTTTTATAGTTCATTGTTGAAATAAATATTTAAATAATTTATATTCTACACTAGAGTACAGTGTGTGTGTACACAACAGAATTTTAGGTCTGAAATATTTTTGTTTCAGATCAATTACTAGATATTAATTCATTGTAATGTAAGTTTAATTATTATCATGTATCACTGTGTTTCAGATTAGCATTTGTGTTGAAACTTTGTGCAAGTATATTGAAAACATTGTAACTAACCCCACTGAAGAGAAGTTCCACAAGATCAGAATGTCAAACAAAGCTTACCAAGAGAGGATCCTTCCTATTGAGGGTACAAAGGAGTTCTTGGAGGCTGCTGGGTTTACAGAACAGGAGCTGCCATTCAATGATAGTGCCGAAAAATTTTGGGTAAGTTTAATGAGTGGTGCAGTGCATGCTGTGATTTGTATGTTTACTAGACAGTACAATGAAAGAATTATTAGAAGCAAAAGGGATGGGTATCCAGGAAGCAGCTGAGCACATGAATTATGAGAACATATGCTGTTAAGTGGTTTATGGAGGATGTCTTTGCAGTTATGGTAAATGTAAGTAAAGGGGGGATTCTGTTTTTGCACTTGTTTTAAGCCACCTTGCAGCATAGTAGAGGGCTTTCAATCAGATTTCAGATTTGCCCCCGAGGGGGCTAGTTTATTGGGCACCCCCTTACATCCTGTGCAAGGTGAAGCGCAGAAGCGTTTACAGCGCCCAACAGGGAAGTATGAAAAGTTAATACTTGCCTTTATGACTCGTACATTAAGGGCGTAAAAGCCTGAAGGGTCATAGGTTTTGTTAAGTTACATAAAGTGAGAGAATGATGAGAGTGTGGGGGGAAAGTTCCCGGTACATTTTATCTGTTTATGGCAAAGAGTGGCAGGTCCCTAATAATGTCAAATGCCAGGCCTGTGACTAGGAGGAGGGATATCTGGTCTGGGAGGGAAGAGGTGTTGGTAACGGCTGGGGACCTATAGGAGGAGGTCATAGGGCAAGTGAGGATGTAGTGAGAAGGGCTTTCAATGATTTGAACAAAATAAAAGAAAACAGGGGTAAATTTCAAACCATACTGACACCTATTTATACAATCCATATTTACCTATTTTCAGTTAGAGTATTCTTTTAAGCTTCTTTCTTTTGGCAAGAGCTGTACAGTATTAATCTTTGATTACCTGTTATCCTGAAATATGACTGAAAATTAATACAGAATTTGTTTTCAGTACAGTATAGGGAAAAGGAAAGTATATCTCTTGCTTCTCAGTTGCTTTCATATCTGCTATTTGATCTCCTTTCTATTGGCAAAATCTGTTTCACTATATGACATTCAGTTTTTGAGATGCACATATTGTGTAACAGTGTCAGCATTATAATTAGATACATCTAAATTAAATTTTGTCCTGCTGACAAATTAGCTGTTCATCTGGGCCTTTCCTATGAGTAAACATGTGTCTAGTTACAATGAACTTTTTTCCCCAAGGTGTTTCCTGAGGATAATCTGAGCGATGTAGCTGCTCTGGAACAATTGCGAGATGCTCTTGTGAGTGCTGAGCCGGTACGCCCACAGCTTGATCGCAGCCTTACCATCCTTCTTCCTGCTGAAGCGGCCACACACATAGACTTGCCAGCAGAATTTTTCAACTTGACTGCCGATGAATTGAAACGTGAAATGCAGAACAGGTATGGTATGTGATTTTTTTACATTGAGAGTAGAGGATAATGAAATGAGGCCAGTTATTGGGAATTACCATGGTGAAACCAAGAAGATAGAAGAAAGAAATGAAGGGGTAAAGGTTTTAAGAATGAAATGGATGATAATCTCCCGAGAGACAGTTCTGCTCTATCTTTCTGCTTAATAGAAGACAAATTTCAGTTATGTTCATATTTTTCTATACAGTCAACCCTCACTTTCCGCGTTTAATGTAACCCACAGGGTACCGCGGAAAGTGAGAAACGCGTAAAGTGAATAACATAACATATGGGATTAAATGAAATAGAGACCAGCTGACCCCCAAACTCCACTTTTTCCAACACAATACCTATGTTCTAGTAAAAATAACATCTTAATTTTATGATGGTACATGCACACAATTAATACTTAAGAGAAATAGAGAAATACAGTCGCCAAGTTAATGTCCATTCAAATAATGGACTCGACTCCCTCCCCCACTTCTCAAACTACACTCCCTGGCTCTTCCCTCTCTGAGAAATTTTGGGGGGAAAACCAGGTATAGTAATAAATAATACCTCAAACTAATGTTAGGATAATATAATTGACATTGCTGGATTCCTTGTAAGACCAGGAATATTTTGAATATAAATGTCATATATTTTGCACGAAGGATAACATATTTACTCAGAGTAAACATTATATCTAAAATTTGTATATCTAATGCAAAATCTATGATGTTTATATTCAAAATGATCATCAAATTGTAAGAATTCCAGCAATGTAAATTATATTCTGGCCGGATAATTTGTATGAATTTTATGAGCTAAATAAAAAAATTATACTTCACCCGTGTAAAGGGGTACACCCACCGCGGAATGTGAGCATCCTGGGTTCTGGCAGGGCACCGTGGAAACTCTGGAAACTCGGAATGTGGGACCGCGTAAAGTGAGGGTTGACTGTACAAGAGACATGACCCTATAACCTGGGGAGGTTGTCATTTAGAGTACTTTGGTTTGCAGTGAGCTGGTTACTTGCCTTGTCTTGTCAGTCCTGTTGTCAGGGATGTATCTTCTATTTTTAACTTCAAGGTGAATAAACAATAAAGATTGAAGACACTGTAAATTAGAGGACAAATCCTATTGCAATTCAGGGCTTTCCTGTACAGCTCCTCCCCGACTTATGACGGGGTTAGGGACCCAAATCCAGTTCGTAAGTCGAAAATGCTTAATACATAGAAAATCTAAAATGGGTGTCTCTTTTTCTTCTCGGCACCAAAAAACTCTTACTTTCAAGCTCGCCAGCCATTTTAAAGTGAATTACAAACGAAAATTTTGTCAGTACACAGCGCAATCATTGACGTTGGGACTCGAAAATACGTAATTTGACAAAATTTTGGTACGACTGAGGCTGTCGTACGTCCGGGTGGTCGTAAGTCGAGTAGGTCGTAAGTCGGGGAGGAGTTGTATTGACTGTGCCTGAATTTGTACTGTATTTCCACCAACATGAGCATAAGCTAAGCATACGGCACAATGGCATGAAAACACAAATGCTGATTTATAACTATACAGGAGTCTGACTTGAATTAAGTGTACTGTATATTTGGGGAGTGAACATATGCTTGGAGGCAGGAGGCTGTAACTGCGTCACCAGCCACCCGCACTCCCTCCCCTCAATGTGAAGTCACAGCAAACACACACATGCACATCTTGGAGTCAGCTGGGTGACCCCAGTACAGCCTGACTGTACTGTCATGTTGCCCACAGGATGGTTTGAGTGTTTATATACATAAAGTATGTGCTATTGTATTTTATGATATGCTATGTATCAATTTTTTTGTTTATAGCCAACACCTTCCACCAGCCAAAAAGCCTGGCCTGCTTGTAAACAAAGTGTTTACAGTGCCACTGGTGGCAGACACGCAAACGAATGACTTTGGTTGCATTTGGATTGTTGGACTAAATTAATTTTTTTACTGAACGGGACAAAGGGTTCAAAATTTGGATACTTGGAAGATTCGGATAGATGGAATTTGGGTAAAAGGAATTGCACTAGTACAGTACTGTACTGTAATATTGCATTGAAAATTTATGGGGTAAGGAAAAATGACTACTGATATAATACCATATCAACTGTGTATGGCAGATGATAATGGAAGTGCGATGCATAGTGGGATCATGCGTGATAAAATTATAGATTGAAGCACAAATCGTTCATATTTACCACAACTTTTTAAAAAGTTCTCGGAACCATTAATTTTATATTTATACACCTGATGCTTCACTTATAGGTGTAATATTTTATTTCTATCAATTTCAGAGCAACTGCTGTTGAGAGAAGTCAGATGTTATTAACAAAAGCCATGAGAGAGCGACAGGAGTTAAGGGAGATGAGAAAATATAGGTTTTCCCTTATTCGGTAAGAAACATATTTTGGCACTAATACTTTGTGATTTGATCTCATTGTTTTGATATATTGTCTTGAATGTTTTTAATATGTAATTTCTTTCAATTTTTTTTTGTCTTACACCAAGAAATATCATTTAGTTTTGTGCATGGTTGTTAAATATACTATACCTGTACCTGTATTACCAAAATCTGATGATGATTTTAGGAAAGGGAATGAGTATTTAGAGAAGCAGTTAACTTTTGGGACATAATGATGGTTATGTTAGGAAAATGTTGAATATTAATCTCGTCAGAGAACAGATATATTTTAATATTTCTATGTACAAATTGTTGTTATAATCCTGATTGCAGCTTACTTGAGTCACTATGTTACCACCTCATTGACAGATATATGCAGAGGTAAATGTACTGTATTCTCAGATAAATTTTGTTTCTCAGATAATGCCTCTACTACATTAAATAATTATTTTAAAAAGATCAAATAACTTATACAGTTGTGGTTATGTGCCAGTCAGGTCACATGGAACCTGAATGGAGTATACAGTTTCGATATGAAGGTAATCATTTGAAGAGAAAATTATTAGAATCCTCTCAACCACTAAGAACCAAAATAAGGTGTCCCGACTAGAGATGTACCGACACCATGATTTTGGCCAATTCTGATACCAAAATACACAAATGCAATAATAATGTTAATACACAATACTGGTACACTATTTCAATGATACCACAAACTTTAAAAATAAAAAATATAATTTGATGCAATACAAGTACATGTACTGTATATAAAAATTAATTACTACTGTCCTGTACGTATGTACAGTACAGTAGTAATTAATTTTGCTTTAATATTTGTAAAGTGTGTTTAACACTACAGTATTAGTTTCAAAAGTGAGTAACAAAGCCCTTATATGTTGGAATTATATTCCAACATTCCCCTATTATTTATTTAATTTAGACGAGTGTGGGATTGTCCTAAACAAGTTTCCTGTAACTCATAGTCTGGAAACTCTTCAGTGTTTCCACATTTTGAAATTCGATTTTTTTGATCGAATGTATATGTACGTATATATATAATGATTTAAGGGTGATTTAGGGGAATTTTGGGGGTGTTTCTGACTTTATGCATTTTGGGCTTTACTTTGTATGTACTTTTCTGTGAGCTGGAACCAATTACCCAATATCCCATTGAAATAATGGATTCGGTTAACGAACGACTCTGTGGAACGAACTGTGTTCGTTAACCGAGGGACCACTGTATATATATATAAAATTAAATTCTTCCAGAATAACACAAAAACACCAAATTTGCACCTCGGAATCCATAGTTGGCGAGTAATTTTCATTGGAAAAAAAATTAATTAAAATCTTCCAAGCATCATTACGATGACTAATTACCCCGCAATTGAATCGTGGACCATAGATTTGTTATCAGCATGTTCAGAATTACCTATACCCTCTGTACTGAGATTTTCTACAAAATCCAATTTTGGGCCAAAACTGCAGAAAATGTAAGCCATAGTAATTTTTTGATCAAAATATACCTTTCTCTTGGAATTTTAATTTCTCATTAAGTACTTCCAGAAAAAAAACCCTAAAGATATCCTGATATATCTGTATCGGTGGAATTTTGACCGATACTGGTGTTACTTTGTTTCAGTGTTTTCACAGTCAAGGAAATTAACTTATTTTATGTAAAAAGTTTTGCAGGTGGGGGTTTGAGCTTTATTATTTGTTATTTTATTTTAAGATGGAAAAGTCCTAATAACGTTGAACATGATGTCTTGTTATAATCCCTTTAAAGACCATAATAGTTCAGTGAAATTTGTTCCGTATTTTAAAAGATTCATTTACGGTATCTTTCAGGGTGCGGTTTCCAGATGGTCTTATTCTCCAAGGAACTTTTGGAGTGCATGAGAAAGTTGAGGAAGTAATGAAATTTATCAGGGAATGCCTTGTCAATGACTGGCGCCCATTCTTCCTTTCCCTAAGTGGAGGTGGAAAGGTCAATATTAAGTTTTATCTTATCTACAAATTTATATATGTTATCAACTTATCATTTGTGTGTGAAGTATGTCCTCATTTTTAGTCTCATTAGTTTATCACATTCTTAACCCCTTTCAGCATTTGAGGGACAGTTCTAGTTTACCACCTGATGTTAACATGTTTTACATGTGATCACATTTTGTTCAAGCTTGGTTCCAAAGCTATCTGAAGAGCTACTTTCCATTAACACCCAGATCTTTCACTCCTTGAAATAAAATGGTGCTCTATAGGTGTTAATGTTGTTGTTAGTTTTTTTTTTTTTTTAATTAAACTCCATTTGGCCTGTTTGAAAATTTCCTCCCAAATACCCTAACTTAGATCGCCCTTCTCAAAAAGTGGGGATATCAGGGTCTCATTAATTGCAACCACTTCTACATTACACCCAAGGAAGGAAGTTGAGGAAAAAAAACATTAGTTTACCTCTAGGTCATAAAATGGGATTATAGGATCAGTCCCCCACATGACTTCAATTGTTCACCAATAGTTTATGAATAACAAAGGTTTGCTTCACAACTGTAAAATTAAATTCTTAAAAACTACATTATCATCATCATCATCATCATCATCATCATGTGTTTTAAGTTCCTTATCCAAAGATATTTCATAGGATTGTGCTGTCTGTTTGTGGTAGTTACTCATGTAGCTTTCCCAGTGTGAATGTTCTGCTGAAGACTCAACTTATCTTTTAAATATATGATGATTTTAGCAGATTTGCACCTACAAACCCTGCTGGATTAGTGTTAATTCCAAATGGATTTCAGCTGCAAAAAAAACTAATTTCTCCTGATGATTAACTAGTCCCATGTGTTTTCTTGTTTGATGGTCAGATTTAACCGAGGTTTTACTTAATAGGTTTCATTTCAAATACCTGTAGTAATTTGAATTTTGTGACAATTCTGGGTGTTTAGTTTAGGCCATAATTTCAAGTAATTTTAGTATATATTGTTATTCATTAGCATTGATGTCTGTGACCCACAGGTGACAGAAACGGAGCAGAGCCTTGTAGAATTACGACTTGTTCCGGCAGTAGTGTTAAACTTCAAGTGGGACCCAAGCATACAAGACCCCAACCTTGATGATTATGTTTTCCTCAATCCTGAGACACTGATGCTCCTGCAGAGTAAACAACAATGAACAGGAGAAGTTTAGTCTGGACATGGAAACAAATGGTAACCCTTAAGTGAAATAACATTTGCTCTTGTTTATTTATATGTACTGTGGATGTTGACTTTGATATTATGTGTTAAGATGAAAATATAATAGGAAATATTTATTCAGCACAGAGCTTGAAAATGCAGTCAGAAAAAGATAGTCATATTTCACTAAATAATGCTCATAGTCTTTCTTTTCATTTTTAAGTACCGGTATATATTTTTTTCATGTTGCTTTACTATTCCAGGTAATATGTATGAAGATGGGTGTTATATTTATTAAGAGGTAACTGTCAGCACTGTATATGTTTCTGTTCCATGTGGACTGCTGATTTTTTATATTATCATTAACCCCAGATAAATTCACCAATAACAGATCATTTCAAATACCTACTACATAAAGGAATTCTATTTTATACTGTACATTTTACGTTTGCTCCTATTATCCAAGTCAATGCTGACTTTAGTAAGTACAGTACTACTGTACTAAAGGAACGTTTTCTCTTTACTTGATAGTTTACTTTGTACAGTACAGGCAGTCCCTAAGTTGCGATCATCTGACTTACAATCATCTGCATTTATGAGTACATTGCGAAAATTTAGAATTGAAAATCCATTTTTTACAATATTTTCATTATTCTATACAGTAAGTCCTCGTTTAACGTTGCCCCCGACAACGTTGTTTCATTATAACGTCGCTACACTTTAGATACCCATGATTCGGGCAAGGTCCCGCCCATTCGATATAACGTCGTCACTGACTACTTTGTGCGGCGCATCACGCTCTCTCGCCCAGTCAGAGCAGAAGCAGGAGCCACCCTCCGGGTCTCAGTGACTCGCCAATCGCCACCCTCCTCCTCTCCCACCCTCCTCTACTCCCACCCTCCTCCTCCTCTCCACTACCCACCACACACTCGCTCCTCCTCAGCCCATCAGTGAGTACAATACAAAATGATTTAGTTTATTTATCTTTTTGGATGTATAATATATACTATTTTCTATAAAAATTCCATTGAATTTATGTACAGTAATGTATTTTTGGGGCAAAGGGAGTTTGGGGAACGTAACTAGCGTATTTTATCTATTTCTTATACGTAAGGAAAATTTATTCCATTAACGTCGTGGTTTTCAGGAACGGTACCACGACGTTAAGCGAGGACTTACTGTATTGTTTAATATCACTTTAATTTCAGTATTTACGTTATTTGTTATGTATGGGGTATTAATGTTGTCTTGTAGGGGCAGGGTTGTGCTTTAACTTAACCCAAACTATGGAATTAACACTGGTCTGACTTACAAACAAATTGACTTACGATCAGGGTCCAAGAATGTATCCCTGTCGTAAGTCAGGGACTGCTTGTACTGTACTTGGATTTGTTGAATCATTATTATTTATCTTAATGTTATGAGCTTAAAATTCCTCCTTTAAATGTATGCTTTTGTATAGTCAAGCATTATTTGATAGCATAGTTCTTCAGGTATCATTTCCCAACATAATGAATAATATTGGATCATTGTGATAACAGTGCAGGTCTTTTTAGAGCGCCTGCACAAATATTCAAGTTCATCAATCAGTAGTAGCATCACTCAGAGTACTGTACAGTGCTGCCCAAAATTTAAATTCATTCCATTGGTTTTCAGCATCAGTGTTTTGAAGTCATCCCTCAGCCAAAAGTGGGGAAGCTTATTGTTTTACTCTGCATTTTTCTTTGCAAGGTTGACACACCACTTGGTTAATCCTGGTGAAAATTTGCTTGCTTGTACATTTTGATTAAATAATGTGCATATGAGACACATTTATGTTCTTGGACTTGGGTTCTCCCAGAAAAGAAAAAAAATTATATTTTTGCGGTCGGTTGAGAGGAACTTCTGTATTTGCTTGCAGATATGACCTATTGTCATCCAAATGAGCCTACAGTGATCTACAAGATTCTGGATTTACACTAACACAACTTGACTTAATGTGTGCAATCGTTCACTAACACCTGGACATTTATACAGAAAATATCATGTTGCAAAAATGGGGAGTAAATTTTATTGGCCACACGCCAAACCCTATTTTCATGTTGAGAAATTATACATTTGCAACAAGCATTGCTGTACTGTACCACACATGTTTGCTGAACACATTGACATAATCAAATGGTGTTTTATTTCTGGAAAAGACTGTGGTTCCAGTGCTGTATTTGTTCCTGATTTTTTGCTCTATTTTATTATAAACTTCCCAGTCCCCTATTTTTAACATAATATATACAGTATACCAAAATTATGTTGACTGCCAAAGATAATCCTGCGGCTTTACTTTCTTTACTTTTCAAGAATTTTATTATACTTGTTCTGCATTTTTTTTATACTACTGGTATAAGAGAAATATTGCTATATTTTTATAACTGTATATCTGTTAGGTGTGCCTTGTGAGTTGTTCACTCCTGCAGACAATTATCAGGAATTAACCTAAACAGCATTGTTGTTTATCACTAGACTTGATCAATATCCCTTATCCCACCATAATTCACAAATTCACAGTACAGTACAGTAGTTGATCTTAGTTTTAAGCAGTAAGTGCACACATGTCATATCAGAATACCAACCCTCAAGTTTTGGACATTTTTGTAGCTACTAAGCAGTACTGTATTTCCTGTGTAAAATATTTACTGTACCAGGTAATCCTTGCTGACTACTTTTAAGGATAGGTGCAAGGTCTGACATAATTACCATGTATTGTTTCCTTGAAGTAGTTGTTCTGTACTCACAGGGTTAAGTTACATTTACTTTTTTTCTCATTTTCTCATCCAGATTGAACATAGATGTATACACACCACGAACATTACATATATTAGATATAGTATACAGGTACTGTACATACTTGTACACACCCAGACACAAAAGTGATTCGAGCATCAATGATTATTTCTTGCAAAGTAAATAATCCACCCTTTTATCTCTACTATGTGATATTAGAATATATCAGGTATATGCTTAGAAATGGCCTCAAAATCAAGATAAGAAATTAAAATTAATTACATATAAAGCTTCATACATGAAGTGCAGAGGAAAAAGCAGTGTTTTATCTCAGTAATTTTAGTTACAGCAGCCTTCACACTATCCTAAATCTCATAGTACATGTCGAAAGTTCTCTATTTTGCTTTGACTGTTGCTTAATTAAGAATTGCAGAAGCTACTGAAACTGAAAATATGGCACTGAAAAGATTGAGGATTGCTGTGGAAAGTGAACATATGAGAATCGTAAAGGGAGGGATACAGTAAAAGGTAGATATAATTACAGTTTATGGAAATAATTGGAAATTGTTTGTGAAGAATGTTTTATGGTTAAGACTAATAAATGTGTTTACCACCATTCAGAGCTTCAAATAAAAGAAATGAAAAATCAGGTATTAGAGAGAATATGGGAAAGGAGAGGGGATGTCCAACAGGTAGATGAATGGGGTAAAGGTCCAAAAGAATAAATTAGAGGGAGGGTGATTAACATTCAGGAAGCAGGAGAACATGTGAATGATACAATATAGCATCAAATGGTTTACTGAGATATTACAGCAAAAAAGAGTGAATGGGTAACAGCAAATAAGGAGGGTGTGTGTTTGCCCCTGGCCTGGTCATCTTATAATGTACTGTAGTAGGAATGAACAAAAGATAAATTTAAATCTCTTTGTAATCATTTTATTTTGGTGCATCACCACTAATCTTCTCAAAATTATAATGTACACTCGCTACAATTTTTTTTTTTTTTTGCTCTAAGGGTCGTACAATGACAAAACAAATGAGAAATCTGAATATTATTCTCTGAGGAAGTTTTACAGCAAGTTCAATTACTACTTTTCACCTGTAAATACTATAAAGATGAGCAATATACTGCACACAGTATTATTACATAATATTGAGGCATACCAACCATTCTGAGATGACACGAGCCATAGTGCTCATTTTGAAATCTGTCGTGCCTAACTGTTCGAGAACTTTTTCTGGGGAGTGTACAACATAATAGAAATTTAGAATAGTACTGTAGGTAGATACAGTATGCACTGCAATATTCACACTTGGAGCCAAGAACAGGATGGAGACCTGGCAGGAAATTAAAATCTTTCAAAAATAAGATAAACATTTATTGATGCTCTGTACAGCAACACAGAATGGAAAAATAATTATTCCACTTAAAAACTTACATGTCCATGTCTAATAACAAATGAAAAAACATATTCCACAGTAATTTCAACAGTAGTGTTCACTTTGAAATCCTGTACTGTATTAGACCGATTTGTTTCCATATGCAATGAGGTTAATTTTGGTTACTTCAAAAGCTTGTCATCTTGGAATAGTTAAGAGGTGAGGGTGTACAAGTGATGAAATTGAAAGAGATTTTCAAGTGCAAGTACTCATACCTTCCCTGCTGGAGGTCTATATGTAGTGCATGTTATGAGAAAGGTTGCAGGCTGCCTGTGATTATTCATTGTGATGCAGGTTTATGTAAAAGCAAAGCTGCATGGTGCCAAAGTTTTGTAATTGAGGCCATTGATAAACAGGAATTCATTCAGTAATGCAATATGAAGGTGATGGCGAGGGAGCCTTAATCATGTTCCCAATATGCCAAGGAACATTAGGATTTTTTTTACTGTATACTCTTGAGTGTTCATAGTGTGGGAGGTGGATCTGTAGGACCTATTATTGTGACATACAGGGAATTATCAATATTATAATCAACTTAAAATAGTTAATTCAGTTATTAGTGTTTATTACTGTACTGAAAACAGGATTATATTAATGGTAGATGACAAAAACAGTATGATTAGTAAAAAAAAAGTAACAAGAAAACAATCAGATGTGAACTTATTTTAGATATTGTACATACAGAGCTTATTACCATCACAGTTTTCACTGCTTCCACTCTCAAGGGGGCTGTGTTTTGAAGGGAATTTTTAAATACATTGTAATAATTATTATTGCTTCTCATAATCTAATGATTATGTTTACTAGAGAACAAAATAAACATATGACTGCATCCTTCATTCATGAATTGTATTATATTGAGCATATTGCAGTACAGTATTTGGGTTGAAGAGTCTCTTTAAATGTTAATCTCAAATATACCTTCATTGGTGTTCCTGAAGTGTGCTAAGTGAATGGTCTACAGTTTGCAGACCACTTTTATCTATGCCTTATGAAAGTTGTAAAGGTTTTAATCCTACTAATACAAGAAGAGTGTTTCCAGGGTTTAAAGTAGCTGACCTGCATAAGAATTGCTAATTAATGTTTTCTTTCTACATACAGTATTATAAAACGTCTGTATTTAATTACACTATATAGGGGTTTATATGTTATTTCCCATATGAACTAGCTTTCAGTACAGATTTGAACAACTTGGCCTTTACACACCAACCACTTTACTTTTTTTTTTTTTTTTTTTTTTTTTTTTTTTTTTTTTTTTGAAAGCTAATGATCCTGAGCTGGGTTTAGGAAGTATTAAAATTTAAGGGTATATGAATAATAGAAGTCAAACTGTCACTTTTTGTAGTAAAGTAAATATTTATTTTTATTATTATCATCATCATTATTTTGAAAGTCTTGTATGAATGAGAAAAGAATGAAAGCTAATAAACAATTAAACTATTGCATCTAATGAACAAATGCCCTCACTTCATTAGAATTTATTATTAAAGCTGAAGTTGCGGGCAACACTTGTATAACAAATAATAATGATTTTTGTTTACTTCATTTTAGAAGACAGATTACTGTACTGCACTAACTTAGACCTTTTGACTTAAAAAGCAGTAGAAATCTTGATTTGTTTTAATCTAAACTTTTGCTAACATAATTGATGAATTCAGCACCAGATTTAGGCCTGTGGGGGCCCTGTACATTTCAAATGTGTAGGGCCCTGAGCCCCACACTACTTAATTTTAGAAACACCTCTTGAGTAAGCAGTGGTGTATGCTAGCTTATATCAAACCCTCCCCCCTCCCCACAAGGTTACTAACGACATAAAACAAAAGAAAAACTGACGATACAAGCTTAGCCAGTGATGGGAGTTTTGTCTGACTGTACTCTTCATAGCCACACTATGTATGTTAACTGCTGACATCCTTTATTATTGATCTATGAATTGTGATGCACAGTAAGAAACACTAAAAAAAACATAGTTAATGTTAATACAGTATACAGCTACTTGTTGCCAGACATGCATTTGAAATTCCAAAAGCAGTTTCATTCAGTGTTTGTTTCTATAACTTTCGTGTTAGGGATTGTGAAGAAGTGAAGTATGTTACCTGTACATGTACTGTATACAGTATTTAGGTGACATCAGCATCTGTTGTTTATGGGTGAAATGACAGAAACAAACCAGATATAGCATTGTCCTTTGTTGACTTAAGGAACACACAATACATCTATTACAGCAGTGAGTGTTTAAAAGACAGTGAATTAAGAGTGTGTCTGTGTTTGCTCTGGGTGGGTTTGTAAGTGAATAAAAAATGATGATGTTGACTGTGTGGCTTCAAATAATTGAATAGTACTGGGACCATGGTCTTGGTTTGTTCCAGTTGTTAGAATCCATAAACTTTGCTTTTTCACCTCTCTAATGTCAGGTTGGTGCTTCTCATCTTTCTTAGCATGATCTACCATATCTTACAATGCTAGTTATTCATAGTATGTGTAAGGAACCAGTCTTCCTTTAATATACATGCACTTCCTAAAAGCCCAACTTTTTAGGATACAGTATAAGAATAACCTTTCATATATTTTTTTAATTTTCAGCACCTTAACAGTTTTTTACTTTTCTCATAACTTTGGTACTGGGGTCATGTTTCCTCATGTGTTAAAAATCTCCATTTGTAAATTTTTATGTACTGTATCTTATGTAGGTGTGTATTAATAGCTGATATCTCTTGGGCGTGAAAATACAATAGATATAATCTACTCCCTTCTCATCTCAAATTGTAGACATGTACTAAGATATAATTCTAAAGATATTTTGTTTCTGTATTAAAACTCTCATCTC
>NW_024713626.1:0-6207 GCF_018991925.1 Homarus americanus | reverse complement strand
ACTAAAGTTAAATGGCGGTAAACTAACGTTAAATGGCGTTAAACTAACGTTAAATGGCGTTAAACTAACGATAAATGGCGTTTAATTAACGTTAAATTAAGTTAAACTAATGTTATATGGCGTTAAACTAACATTAAATGGCGTTTAATTAAGGTTAAATGACATTAAACTAATGTTAAATGGCGTTAAACTGACGTTAAATGGCGTTAAACTAATGTTAAATGGCGTTAAACTAACGTTAAATGGCGTTTAATTAAGGTTAAATAACGTTAAACTAACGTTAAATGGCGTTAAACTAACGGTAAATGGCGTTAAACTATCGTTAAATGGCGTTAAACTATCGTTAAATGGCATTAAACTAACGTTAAATGGCGTTAAACTAACGTTAAATGGCGGTAAATTAACGTTAAATGGCGTTAAACTAACGTTAAATGGCGTTAAACTAACGTTAAATGGCGTTTAATTAAGGTTAAATAACGTTAAACTAACGTTAAATGGCGATAAACTAACGTTAAATGCCGTTAAACTAACGTTAAATGCTGTTAAACTAACGTTAAATGGCGTTAAACTAACGTTAAATGGCGTTAAACTAACGTTAATTGGCGTTAAACTAACGTTAAATGGCGTTAAACTATCGTTAAATGGCGTTAAACTAACGTTAAATGCCGTTAAACTAACGTTAAATGCCGTTAAACTAACGTTAAATGCCGTTAAACTAACGTTAAATGGAGTTTAATTAAGGTTAAATATCGTTAAACTAATGTTAAATGGCGTTAAACTAACGTTAAATGGCGTTTAATTAAGGTTAAATGACGTTAAACTAATGTTAAATGGCGTAAAACTAACGTTAAATGGCGTTAAACTAATGTTAAATGGCGTTAAACTAACGTTAAATGGCGTTTAATTAAGGTTAAATAACGTTAAACTAACGTTAAATGGCGTTAAACTAACGGTAAATGGCGTTAAACTAACGTTAAATGACGTTAAACTAACGTTAAATGGCGTTAAACTAACGTTAAATGGCGTTAAACTAACGTTAAATGGCGTTAAACTATCGTTAATTGGCATTAAACTAACGTTAAATGGCGTTAAACTAACGTTAAATGGCGGTAAACTAACGTTAAATGGCGTTAAACTAACGTTAAATGGCGTTAAACTAACGTTAAATGGTGTTTAATTAAGGTTAAATAACGTTAAACTAACGTTAAATGGCGTTAAACTAACGTTAAATGCCGTTAAACTTACGTTAAATGGCGTTAAACTAACGTTAAATAGCGTTAAACTAACGTTAAAATGGCGTTAAACTAACGTTAAATGGCGTTAAACTAGCATTAAATAGCGTTAAACTAACGTTAAATAGCGTTAAACTAACGTTAAATGGCGTTAAACTAACGCGTTAAATGGCGTTAAACTAACGTTAAATAGCGTTAAGCTAACGTTAAATGGCGTTAAATAACGTTAAATAGCGTTAAATTAACGTTAAATGAAGTTAAACTAACGATAAATGGCGTTAAACTAACGTTAAATGGCGTTAAACTAAAGTTAAATGGCGTTTAATTAAGGTTAAATGACGTTAAACTAACGTTAAATGGCGTTAAACTAATTAAATAGCGTTAACCCCAACTAACATTAAATGGCGTTAAACTAACGATAAATGGCGTTTAATTAACATTAAATTAAATTAAACTAACGCGTTAAATGGCGTTAAAGTAACGTAAAAAGAATTAAACTAACGTTAAATGGCGTTAAACTTACATTAAATGGCGTTAAACTAACGTTAAATGGCGTTAAACTAACGTTAAATGGCGTTAAACTAACGTTAAATGGCGTTTAATTAAGGTTAAATATCGTTAAACTAATGTTAAATGGCGTTAAACTAACGTTAAATGGCGTTTAATTAAGGTTAAATGACGTTAAACTAATGTTAAATGGCGTTAAACTAACGTTAATTGGCGTTAAATTAATGTTTAATGGCGTTAAACTAACGTTAAATGGCGTTTAATTAAGGCTAAATAACGTTAAACTAACGTTAAATGGCGTTAAACTAACGTTAAATGGCGTTAAACTAACGTTAAATGGCGTTAAACTAACGTTAAATGGCGTTAAACTATCGTTAAATGCCGTTAAACTAACGTTAAATGGCGTTTAATTAAGGTTAAATATCGTTAAACTAATGTTAAATGGCGTTAAACTAACGTTAAATGGCGTTTAATTAAGGTTAAATGACGTTAAACTAATGTTAAATGGCGTTAAACTAACGTTAAATGGCGTTAAACTAATGTTAAATGGCGTTAAACGAACGTTAAATGGCGTTTAATTAAGGTTAAATAACGTTAAACTAACGTTAAATGGCGTTAAACTAACGGTAAATGGCGTTAAACTAACGGTAAATGGCGTTAAACTAACGGTAAATGACGTTAAACTTACGTGAAATGGCGTTAAACTAACGTTAAATGGCGTTAAACTAACGTTAAATGGCGTTAAACTATCGTTAAATGGCATTAAACTAACGTTAAATGGCGTTAAACTAACGTTAAATGGCGTTAAACAAACGTTAAATGGCGTTTAATTAAGGTTAAATGACGTTAAACTAATGTTAAATGGCGTTAAACTAACGTTAAATTTCGTTAAACTAACGTTAAATGGCGTTAAACTAACGCTAAATTGCGTTAAACTAACGTTAAATGGCGTTAAACTAACGTTAAATGGCGTTAAACTAACGTTAAATGGCGTTTAATTAAGGTTAAATAAAGTTAAACTAACGTTAAATGGCGTTAAACTAACGTTAAATGGTGTTAAACTAACGTTAAATGGCGTTTAATTAAGGTTAAATGGCGTTTAATTAAGGTTAAATGACGTTAAACTAACGTTAAATGGCGTTAAACTAACGTTAAATGGTGTTAAACTAACGTTAAATGGCGTTAAACTAACGCTAAATGGCGTTAAACTAACGTTAACTGGCGTTAAACTAACGTTAAATGGCGTTAAACTAACGTTAAATGGCGTTTAATTAAGGTTAAATAAAGTTAAACTAACGTTAAATGGCGTTAAACTAACGTTAAATGGCGTTAAACTAACGTTAACCAAACGTTAAATGGCGTTAAACTAACGTTAAATGGCGTTAAACTAACGTTAAATGGCGTTAAACTAACGTTAAATGGCGTTTAATTCAGGTTAAATAAAGTTAAACTAACGTTAAATGGCGTTAAACTAACGTTAAATGGCGTTAAACTAACGTTAAATGGCGTTAAACTAACGTTAAATGGCGTTAAACTAACGTTAAATGGTGTTTAATTAAGGTTAAATGACGTTAAACTAATGTTAAATGCCGTTAAACTAACGTTAAATGGCGTTAAACTAACGTTAAATGGCGTTAAACTAACGCTAAATGGCGTTAAACTAACGTTAAATGGCGTTAAACTAACGTTAAATGGCGTTTAATTAAGGTTAAATGACGTTAAACTAATGTTAAATGGCTTTAAAATAACGTTAATTGGCGTTTAATTAACGTTAAATGGCGTTTAATTAACGTTAAATGAAGTTAAACTAACGTTAAATGAAGTTAAACTAACGTTAAATATCGTTGAATTAACGTTAAATGACGTTTAACTAACGTTAAATGGCGTTAAACTAACGTTAAATAACGTTTAATTAAGGTTAAATGACGTTAAACTAACGTTAAATGGCATTAAACTAACGGTAAATGGCGTTAAACTAACGTTAAATGGCGTTTAATTTAGGTTAAATGGCGTTAAACTAACGTTAAATGGTGTTTAATTAAGGTTAAATGACGTTAAACTAATGTTAAATGGGGGTTAAACTAACGTTAAATGGCGTTAAACTAACGTTAAATGGCGTTTAATTAAGGTTAAATGACGTTAAACTAATGTTAAATGGCGTTAAACTAACGTTAAATGGCGTTAAACTAATGTTAAATGGCGTTAAACTAACGTTAAATGGCGTTTAATTAAGGTTAAAAAACGTTAAACTAACGTTAAATGGCGTTAAACTAACGTTAAATGCCGTTAAACTAACGCTAAATGCCGTTAAACTAACGTTAAATGGCGTTAAACTAACGTTAAACTGGCGTTAAACTAACGTTAAATGGCGTTAAACTAACGTTAAATGGCGTTAAACTAACGTTAAATGGCGTTAAACTAACGTTAAATGGCGTTAAACTAACATTAAATGGCGTTTAATTAAGGTTAAATAACGTTAAACTAACGTTAAATGACGTTAAACTAACGTTAAATGGCGTTAAACTAACGTTAAATGGCGTTAAATTAACGTTAAATGACGCTAAACTAACGTTAAATGGCGTTAAACTAACGTTAAATACCGTTAAATGACGTTTAACTAACGTTAAATGACGTTAAGCTAACGTTAAATGACGTTAAACTGACGTTAAATGGCGTTTAATTAAGGTTAAATGGCGTTAAACTAACGTTAAAACCGTTAAATTAACGTTAAATGACGTTTAACTAACGTGAAATGGCGTTAAGCTAACGTTAAATGGCGTTAAACTGACGTTAAATGGCGTTTAATTAAGGTTAAATGACGTTAAACTAACATTCAATGGCATTAAACTAACGGTAAATGGCGTTAAACTAACGTTAAATGGCGTTTAATTTAGGTTAAATGACGTTAAACTAACGTTAAATGGCGTTTAATTAAGGTTAAATGACGTTAAACTAACGTAAAATGGCGTTAAACTAACGTTAAATGGCGTTAAACTAACGTTAAATGGCGTTAAACTAATGTTAAATGGCGTTAAACTAACGTTAAATGGCGTTAAACTAACGTAAAATGGCGTTAAACTAACGTTATATGGCGTTAAACTAACGTTATATGGCGTTTAATTAACGTTAAATGAAGTTAAACTAACGTTAAATAGCGTTAAATTAACTTTAAATGACGTTTAACTAACGTAAAATAGCGTTAAACTGATGTTAAATGGCGTTTAATTAAGGTTAAATGACGTTAAACTAACATTAAATGGCATTAAACTAACGGTAAATGGCGTTAAACTAACGTTAAATGGCGTTAAACTAACGTTAAATGGCGTTAAACTAACGTTAAATGGCGTTTAATTAAGGTTAAATGACGTTAAACTATTGTTAAATGGCGTTAACCTAACGTTAAATGGCGTTAAACTAACGTTAAATGGCGTTAAACTAACATTAGATGACGTTAAACTAACATTAGATGACGTTAAACTAACGTTAAATGTCGTTAAACTAACGTTAATTGACGTTAAGCTAACGGTAAATGGCGTTAAACTAACGTTAAATGGCGTTAAACTAACGTTAAATGGTGTTTAATTAAGGTTAAATGGCGTTAAACTAACGTTAAATGGCGTTTAATTAAGGTTAAATAACGTTAAACTAATGATAAATGGCGTTAAACTAAGGTTAAATGGCGTTAAACTAACGTTAAATGGCGTTAAACTAACGTTAAATGGCGTTTAATTAAGGTTAAATGACGTTAAACTAACGTTAAATGGCGTTAAACTAACGTTAAATGGCCTTAAACTAACGTTAAATGGCGTTAAACTAACGTTATATGGCGTTAAACTAACGTTATATGGCGTTTAATTAACGTTAAATGAAGTTAAACTAACGTTAAATGAAGTTAAACTAACGTTAAATAGCGTTAAATTAACTTTAAATGACGTTTAACTAACGTAAAATGGCGTTATACTAACGTTAAATGACGTTAAACTAACGTTAGATGACGTTAAACGAACATTAGATGACGTTAAACTAACGTAAAATGTCGTTAAACTAACGTTAATTGATTTTAAGCTAACGTTAAATGACGTTAAACTAACGTTAAATGGCGTTAAAGTAACGTTAAATGGCGTTAAACTAACGTTAAATACCGTTAAATTAACGTTAAATGACGTTTAACTAACGTTAAATGACGTTAAGCTAACGTTAAATGGCGTTAAACTGACGTTAAATGGCATTTAATTAAGGTTAAATGACGTTAAATGGCATTAAACTAACGGTAAACGGCGTTAAACTAACGTTAAATGGCGTTTAATTAAGGTTAAATGGCGTTAAACTTACTTTAAATGGCGTTTAATTAAGGTTAAATGACGTTAAACTAATGTTAAATGGCGTTAAACTAACGTTAAATGGCGTTAAACTAACGTTAAATGGCGTTAAACTAACGTTAAATGGCGTTAAACTAACGTTAAATGGC
>NW_024713625.1:0-11802 GCF_018991925.1 Homarus americanus | reverse complement strand
TTCTACTACTACTACTACAAAGAAATAATAATCCCTCGCTCATATAATCACTACAGGAGTGAGTGATATTGGCGATGAATATATAAACAGAAATACGAACTAAACTCAATACCTATTTTTTTTATTCAACGGTACAGATCTATTTCACATCTGACTGACGTGTTTACAAACTTTAGTGAGAGAACAACAGGACAAGGTGTTAGCTCGCTGTAGGGGTCAATATCCCTCACCACACTACCCACCTACCTACTAGGGTGTGTCAATTTAGGGGATGAACTGGCTAAATTGAAAATCGAGTAATTTGGTAGCAATTTATTGTAGTCTTTAAGCATGCAAAACAATATTCTGGCATAAATTTTTTTTTATAATAAGTCCTACCTACATCAAATGGATTTTTAAATGTACATATTTGTGAATTTATAACATAACCAGCGTTTGCACACATGTTACTGTTTCAAGTTTCAAATTATTATATTTTATTATCCGTAGTCTATTTGAAAGTAACCAATGCCTTCATACTCTCTTTGCTTTGGTTTCTTGTCATCAGTAGTCTGTTTGCTATTTGTGCTTTGATGTAACCTTCTCGCCTCTCGTGGCTGTAAACATGGCCCGCTGCTTCTGTGACCATTTTCACACATCTCTCCACACTTTGAGTGTGGGAAGGCCACTTCGGCACCTGCATTGGAGTCTCTTTAAGGTTTCTCAATTCTTTGCTAGTTAGACTTGTTGTCAATGGTGGCTCTAAGACTTCCAAACTCAAGTCAACCAATTCTGACAATTTGGTGGCATTGACGTTTATTGGGGGAACTTTTCTTGAATGAAACGAACAGTCTCCCAACTGGTCGCCATCTATTAGCGTTCCTCTAATCTTTAGAATGACTTCTACAGCCTCGGTTCGGAGATTGGTACATTGACTGCAAAGCATTGCTTGCAAAACTGCTTCTGATCGAGCATACCAAGCGGACCTTCTTGCCACAGGTAACACGATGTCCCTCACCACCTTCCTCTGTGTTCTTACTAGCTGCAATTGAAACAAAAGGTGATTGGGCCCATCCACCCACATAGGATTAAGTTTCACACTAAACCACTGGGGAAGATAAACTCCAATAATAAATTCAACAATTAACCTCAAATTCTTCAGCACTTTGCCCTTCAATTCGTGTTTGGAAATCCAAATCCTGCAGAAACGAAGAGCTGTAGTTAACCAACGGCTGTGACTGACAGGTCCAATCTCCAAGAGAGCCAATGACTGAGGCACTTCTCCTGATCTTATTGCTTGGGTAATACGATAAGCATAGGATTGATCTGTGCTGAGATCTTTGATGACTCCTTCAGACAACGCCGGAAGGGGAGGGCCAACTTCGACCTTTGGAAAGGTTGTATTTATTTCTAGTTGTGTTGCTTCATCCAGCATGATGCCAAGGGGACCTGACCACTTGTTGTTGCTCTTTGTAGGACCATCAAGTTCCTGGATGAGATGACGAAGAGGTAGCTCGCCTGTATGTAAATCACATACAATCCAAACAAGTCTTCTTCCTAGTTTTTTCTCTAAATGCGTCATTACACCCCCCTGCCATCCGGTGTTCACTGCAGCTGAATCTCCACCAACAGCCTGCAGTGAACTGCCAAGTCCTCTCTCCTGAACCCAACATAAAATATGATCAGCAATGACCTCTGCATGTTTCTTCCCTTCTACTTCAGTTTCGGGAGCAAATTGAAAAAAAAAACCGACCACCAGGCTCAGAACAGACAGAGTAGTGTTCTTCTTTGATGAGACCTGGAAACTTTCTGTTCACTCCCTCTACTTCTAGCAAAACTTTTGTGTCATCTATTCTTCCATCAAACAAAAGACAGGAGAGCCCTCCCTCGCTTAAATCTTTTTCATGCTGATCAGATATTTCCTTCATTATTTTTTTCTTGTGCTCTTCTAATTTTATTATGATCTATCACCAAAGATACATCCTCTCGGCTGATGAGGCCTGCATCTATCCAAGCGGCAGTTGCAATTTCTGCAGCCTCACGAAGTCCAGCATGGTGGCGAATACTAGCTAAAGCAATGTTTGAAATATTTCTTGTGTTGTATTTCATTTTCTTTGGTAAAGGTTCAGATGGCTCTTTTGAACTATCATCTGATGTTGCTTCCTGTTCATCAGAAGAACTATCAAAGAAGTGATAAACATCTTGACACAGCTCTTCCTCTCTTTGGATGGCTTCTTCACTCTTCATTTTCTTCTTTTGTTCCCTCTCTCGGATTTGTTCTCTCTTCTTGGCATTAGCAATCTGCTTCTTTGTTTCTGAATAATCTATTGAACCCATTTGCATACTTCCTTGGCCTTCTGCCTTTGTCCTCTGTGCCTTTATAAATTCAAGCTCTAAAACAGGGATCTTCTTTTCACGAGGACAACCACAATCAATGTGGGAATTATTTTCTCTTACCTGAGTGAGAACAGTTGGATTCAGAACATAATTGTATGGAGCACTTGCAGGTCAAAATGTCAAACAGAGCATCAAGTGTGTGCAGAAATTCATTTTTCCTGGCCAAGTTTCCTTTACCAAGTGATGTTTCAACTGCTTTGTGCCATAATTTCGTTAGTTTTAGCTCAATAGTTCGACACTGATTAATCACAGGTGGTTTGAATAGTGCATTAGCTTTTGTCCATTGATGCAGAAGAGGGACTATCATGTCATTTATGAGTTCTTTATCTGTATAGTTCCTTCTGTCCTTTGCATTTTTTTCTCAAGGAGTAACCCTAATCTTAGCATGTCTCTCACTGTTGGAAGTTCTGATACAGGAAGCTCCTTCCCTTTACCAACTAGCAGGCTCAAGTGGGTTGACAACTGACTTCTTGTCTTCAATTTTGACATCTTCACACTATCTGACAAATAGAAAAATATTTCAATGTTTCATAATTCAATTGTTGTTTAAAAAAATATCAATTTGTTTATCAAAAATGCTGTAACAGAAATAACATAATAATTTCTTAGAACATAATGTTTTATACAATGATATAAGTAACTGCGACAATCAATATGCCCTACTTACAATAATTAAAATGTAGAATTCGTCTGGTAGAGTAGGTGCAAGTGCAATGAGAGCAAACCACCGTCTATGATATCTAGAAGGAGAGTGAGCTGGGCGCCTTATCCTCACGCTTGGTACAAGTCAAAACAAGAATTAAACTGTCCCACACGGAGAGCCTGTTCATGTTCATGTTCTGACATGCATATTGTACACAAGCTATAGAACCATAAAATACTCCATAATCCATATGCTTACATGAGATTAGTTAATATCAAGTGAATAATTCTAATCAAGTCTCATTAATTTGTTGAAATACTGATATTTGAAACTTTAAGGTATAATTGATGTAGGTGAAGGTTATTTCAATTCATTTTTGTTTGCTAATCTCAAGTTTAGACATAAAGAGGCACAATATTTTGACTACCAAATTTGATTTTTAACATGTTGACAAAATTGACACACCCTAGTGTGTATGTGTGTCAATCTCATTACTATACGAATAAATACAAATCCGAAGACTATCTGGCACCTCCCCCCCCCCCTCAGTAGCGGTGTTATGATAAATGCAATACTAATGAGCAAGAGTTTCACGCCTAGGTTACTAACGCTGCCCGCACCATCGTCCACACACACCATTAACTTACTAATCGTCTCTCACTAATATATGTAGCTGTTATCTGGTTTGAATGGTGTTTTGTCAGTAATTTGTTTCTAATGGTGGTTTAATAATCGTCTTTTACCAATCGTGTCTTACGAATCATCTATTCACTGATGATGTGGTATCAATTCCCTCTTACTAATCGTCTCGTTCTAAATTATCTATACACAACCAATATTTCATAACAACAACAACATTGACTACTACTACTACTACTACTACTATTAATAATGATAATAATAATAATAATAATAATAATAATAATAATAATAATAATAATAATAATAATAATAATAATAATAATAATAATAATAATAATAATAATAATAATAATAATAATAATAATAAAAGCCTGATCACAACTCCAGAGCGAAAACAATATTTGAATTTCAGGTATGAATTATGCATATAAGTCTGTATCTAAATTGTATTCATATTTTACTCTGGCCACGCGGCTGTAAACAAGTTGTAATAACAATGTTTAAAATAACAGAGAGAGAGAGAGAGAGAGAGAGAGAGAGAGAGAGAGAGAGAGAGAGATGAAAGAATGCACGGAGAGAAGTATGTAGATATAAGCAGACAGAGAGAAAGATGCATGGGGAAAGGAGTTGAGAGAGAGAGACCGACCCTGGGGAACCTTTTACACCTACTTTTACGTATAGTATATTTGTCTCTCGTAACAAGGGGAAACCGAGAGACTCCAGTGAGAGGGGGGGGGGGGAAGACTCAGTGTAACTGTAATAACGCCATCTTGACGGTGTGATCTTTGTGTCTTTAGTTTAATTGCCTCATTAGATACACCTCGAGACGAGGAGCCAGCCAGGGTGGAGGATATTTTACCCTTGAGAAAATTTAACAAGTTGAATCCACGTTTTTGGAGGGTGTCCTGCATGGCAGTGAACAGTGACATCCGTACGTGTTCTGGGTATCAAGTTCTATCTACAGGAGCGAACACAAACACCTGTATAGTTTTCGTAGGTTCTATTTACTGGATAAACAGATATGTACACAAGGGAGGTTGCACTCCTTACTCTGTATGGGGGTCAACTAGCCTCTAGGGCGACATGTGGTAAGTGATATATTAGCAGCTTCCATATGTCGCCAGGCACATTAATTAAGCATGTGGGACATGGTAAATACATTGCCACACGCTGCTAGCTAGGCTGAATAAATAGTGTATATAAATGGAGTACATACATAATATACATACAGCATACATAATATACATACAACATTACCCACATGACTCTGGCCTATATATACCGTTAGTGAATATGAGGTATTTCTTTGTGTATGAACCTCTGTCCTGCGTGGCAGTGAGAAGTGACACCACCCTCAGTGTCACGACTTGACTGAATTACTCAGAATAGGCAAACTGTACTCCAAGCTTTGTCAATAAATTTGTTAAACTAAAGAAAAAAAACACGTTTTTGGATTTTCTCGATTTTCAAGAGATTTTTTTTTCAATCCGTAAAGAAGTAGAGTTAAAACACACAAGCTTTCTGGCTTATCTGATACTACCTAAAATATCCCTGCAAAATATCAATACAAAATATCCCTACAAAATATCCCTACAAAATGGCCTCCAAATTACACTAAGACTGTAAGGTAAGTGGTGGATATTATTCTTTTATCCACATATACCTGGAGAAAAATGGTATCGCGGGAATATGTCTCTCCTCCAGGGTTATAAATCGGGCTCTCGCGTACCACCAATCTTGTTTGACTTGGCGGAACATCACCGTAAAACTGCCTTACGCGCCTCAACGACCAGAGACTGACCTCCTTCTGTCTGTGTGTGTGTGTGCCAGGAGGTGTTTGAGGGGATTGTAAGGCTCAGGAGAAAAATCATCCAACACACACACACACACACACACACATCCGTGACCACCGAAGGGACCTTTATGCTAGGAATGGGGTGCATCTGTCTAAGGATGGGGTGGCAACCCTGGCTGACTCTCTCGAGAGGGCAGTTCAAAAGATGCCGAAGTCTTTAAACTGCTAGGAGAACATATGAGCACGGGAGTGGAGGAGACTGCAGTGGGAGCGGGTAAACAAAGTGAAAGGTGTCAGGGAAATAGTGCTAGGAATTATGACAAAGCTAAATTAGGCAGGGAGTTAAAACCTAAACACGACAAAGAGAGGACTCAAAACACGACTAACTTAAATGTCTACTTCGCAAACAGTAGAAGTATGAGAAACAAAATGATCAGGGCGTTGGTATGTACCGAAAAAGTCCATATAATAGCATTCACCGAAACATGGATAAGCCTAGACTCGCGTGAGTTACCTGTCGAATACTAAATTACAGGTTATAAATTATTCCATACCGATAGGCAGATTAGGAAAGGAGGCGGAGTAACAATCTATTGTATGTCAGGGATAATCTGAAGTGTGAAATAAATAAGGAAATAAAAACTGAGCAGAATACAAAAAAAAAAATGGATAGAATTAATCGATGGTAGGGAAAAATTAATCACAAGAGTAATATATAGACCTCCTAATCTTGATAGCAAAGTCTGTATAGTAGACGACTTTAACTTTAGCCAAATAGATTGGATTGACCTTACTGGTAACGCAGAATCAGAGGATTTTCTTGAAACAATCCAGGACTGTTTTGTAAGCCAACATATAACCGAACCCACCCCAAAGCCGACAACAGTTACAGATATTAACTACGAGGCAACAGTCACTGAATGCTGCATGGATCTGCAGCTCAACTAACTCAACATAGCTAGGGTAGTTACTTTTGTATTAGGATATTTAATTTTAAGGTAATAAAATAGTGGCAAAGGTGTGGCATATTGGGGGAGGCTGGAGGTTACGTTTAAAAAAAATAGTATTAGGATAGTTAATTTTAAGGTTATAAAATAGTGTCGAAGGTGTGGCTATTGGGGGAGGCTGGAGGCCATGTAGTCGTAGTAGTCTAGGGTGATTAAAAAGTTTTGTTAACCAGAAGATAGATTACATTTATTACACATAAATTATATAACATATGCAAACTTTACAGAACAAGAACATTCCATGTGTGTGCTTCAAATTAATGATTATCATTGAAGACACAACACTACTGGCCTTGAGGGACACACCGAGGCCTTGAAGGACACACCAGGGCATACTGGGCCACGACTCAACGGTCTCACAGTTTCATCGTCCGTAAGTGTGAGCGGACTTTTCTGTCAGATGTTTGCAGATAGAGATCTTTTTTCTCATAGTCGAGAGCACAGCGGTAGTTCCTGAGAAAACCATAACCTATTATAAAGTCAAAGGTGCTCATGTCCCTCACCTTTATGTTCTCAGCCCTCAAGAAGGTTAACCCTTTCATATGGATCTCGACGTTGCTGGGGTTCACGCCCCACGATTCAAGATTTTTAGCGACGTGGGTGGCGACAATAAAGTCAGGCTCACCTGACTCTATCTTTATTTTCATTCGGGGACCCTCGCATGACGGGGTGAAATATGCGTTGGCATAGAGATACTGTGACGCAGGAATAACTTGTCTCTTCCAGTATCCTGGCTCATTGTCCCTGATGTACAGTTCAGATTCTGGCTGCCATCTCTGGATGGTGCGAGTCTTTTGCAGGAGTGAACTGCCGATCTTGTTTTCATAACCCTTAGACGTTGAAGGGAGCACACGCGCTCTGCAGGTTATTTTGATGTCGTGGTTGAACTATATCTCAACATTATTAGTGCAACCAACCCGCATCTTCTGGTACTTTAGACCAGATTCATACACGGGCTTTCGTCTCCATCGACACTGTCGACCAAGGACTCCGACGCTGAGGGCAGACTCGTGAGTAAGGTCCACCTTGCCCACCCCGGAGTCCACCAGGAACTGACAAGGCTCCTCGTTGATAGTGGTTGAAACGTGCTGTGAATCCGTCAAGCAGACAGGGATAGTGTCTGTATCGCAAACGGGGAAGTCACAGGTTTGAGGCGCAGGATCAATATATAACCTAAAGGTGTTATCGGGGAGGTCCTCTAGTTCCCAGCACCACCTACGGACACATGGGCCACAACTCATTAAGTCCTTAAGGAACCAAAAGGGTCCTTTGTTCGCCAACCTTGCACTCCTACGAACACCAGCTGGCGGCACCACACGGGAGCGAAGGTGAATTGCTCCGCGCTCTGTCTTGCGGGGGAACTTCATAATGTGTTTTATGCTTCTCGTAAACTATACTGTTAGGTCTAGTTTAACGAGATTAACACTTGAATATTTATAGTAAGAGGTATGTGTGTGTGTGTGTGTGTGTGTGCACAGTAGTAGTAGTAGTATCGTGGTAGTAGTGAATATGTGCGTGGTAGTAGTTGTAGTAGTACTAGTCTCGTGGTAGTAGTGAATATGTGTGTGATAGTAGTAGAAGTAGTAATAGTGGCAGTAGTAGTAGTCTCGTGATAGTAGTTAAAATGTCTCGTGGTTGTAGTGAAGATGTATGTGGTAGAAGAAAGAAACTAAAGAAAAAAAAAACACGTTTTTGGATTTTCTCGATTTTCAAGAGATTTTTTTTTCAATCCGTAAAGAAGTAGAGTTAAAACACACAAGCTTTCTGGCTTATCTGATACTACCTAAAATATCCCTGCA
This sequence comes from Homarus americanus, assembly GCF_018991925.1. Classification (NCBI taxonomy): domain Eukaryota; kingdom Metazoa; phylum Arthropoda; class Malacostraca; order Decapoda; family Nephropidae; genus Homarus; species Homarus americanus. The sequence goes on along the minus strand of NW_024713625.1, from coordinate 3,540 downwards.
AAATATCAATACAAAATATCCCTACAAAATATCCCTACAAAATGGCCTCCAAATTACACTAAGACTGTAAGGTAAGTGGTGGATATTATTCTTTTATCCACATATACCTGGAGAAAAATGGTATCGCGGGAATATGTCTCTCCTCCAGGGTTATAAATCGGGCTCTCGCGTACCACCAATCTTGTTTGACTTGGCGGAACATCACCGTAAAACTGCCTTACGCGCCTCAACGACCAGAGACTGACCTCCTTCTGTCTGTGTGTGTGTGCCAGGAGGTGTTTGAGGGGATTGTAAGGCTCAGGAGAAAAATCATCCAACACACACACACACACACACACATCCTTGACCACCGAAGGGACCTTTATGCTAGGAATGGGGTGCATCTGTCTAAGGATGGGGTGGCAACCCTGGCTGACTCTCTCGAGAGGGCAGTTCAAAAGATGCCGAAGTCTTTAAACTGCTAGGAGAACATATGAGAACATATGTCCGGAGGCGGACGTTACTGTCGCCCAAGGTGCTGGTCACTATGCCTGGTAACATTCCTTGCTGCGTCTGTGCTAGCCCGAACCAAAACTGCACAAATTGTGTTTGTGCGAGAAATAACCGACCATGTGTGAATTGCAGGAAGCTAGACCAGTGTCGGAACCCACGTCGCAGGGAGCCGACACAGGCGGCCACAGTGGATATCGCCGGGACCCAACTACCCGATGATATCCGAAATGAAAGCAGTGAGTCTACTCAACCCGATAATGTAGTACTAATAAATGCTGCTCCCTCAGTAGCAGGTGTCCACGAGGAGAATGAGAGAATGAGAGACAGCCGCCTCAGTGGAATGGCATGTCGATGGAAAATGCAGGCGTATGGGTCAAAGAAACCTACTCAGAAATTGTCAAGTGGTCGCCCGCTAACTTACTTGAACCACCCAAGTGTGCGGCCACCAAAGAAATGATTCGGGAGATGACTCACTTCATGACTGATTACACTCAGGACCGCTTCCTCGCCCCCCTAGCTCTTCAAACACTGGCAATAATACCACATCTATTTTGTCAGAGGACACACACAAAGGCTAAGCACAAAGAAAATGTGGCAGCAATGAAGAGAAGGTTGACAATGTGGCAGACTGGGGCCCTAGATGATCTCCTATGTGAAGCAAGAACACTGCAGGAGAGACTAAAATCTACGGGTGACGGAAAGCAAAACACCGATGACGTGGCAAGACAATTTGGAAACAAAATGCGTGTGGGAAAAGTGTCTCTCGCGGTAAGATCTCTCACACATGAATCCTCAGGTGGAGTGATGCCAATAAACAGAGCGACATTAAAACTATTGAAAGAGAAACATCCCCCTGCAAGCGAAGATGAAGGCATCAGGCTCCAGGGTGCTTATATCCCACCAAACGCGCAGTCCCTTGTCGAACAGAGGTGGCACGGTGACCGAGGTGAGCGCCCTGGATGCAAACGGTTGGAGAGTCATCCTCAGCACAAACAAGTTTGGCCCTGTAGCAAGCGATCTCTGCACTGCCATTGCCACCCTTGCAAGAAAGCTTGCATCCTCTTGCTGCCATCACCTCCAGGCTCTGACGGCCTGCCGCCTTATTCCCGGTGGAAACCAGATGTAGGCCTATAGGGGTAAAGCGCCGAGGCGATCACCGGTGAAGATGAAAAGCGAAGAAACCCATGTATGTGCTGGGCTAATTTAGGCTGGTGGGGAGGCGGCCACTCACGCCATGAGATTGATATTTGAGCAGCGTGATTGTGAGGCCGTTCTCCTGGTGGATGCTTCAAACGCATTCAACATACTTAACTGCAAGGCGGCACTGCACAACATCAAGATCAAGTGTCCTAGCTTTGCGATGTATGTTGAAAATTCGTATAGGAATCCTTCAGACCTCTACGTAGTAAACAACAAGGCTCTATGAGGTGATACCATCCTACAGTCGACCGAGGGAACAACACAGGGGGACCCCGTTGCAATGGCAATGTATGCAATAGGCCTATCAGTGCTCCAACAAGAAATAAAGTTTGAAACAACTGGGGTCAAACAAGTGGCATATGCTGATGACCTTACAGGAGCAGGAAAAGTGGAGGACATCAAAAGTGGTGGGACCTGGTAACATCGCGAGGTCCACAAATAGGGTACCACCCAAACGCCAGCAAATCCTTCCTCATCGTGAAGCCAGATCATTATGATCGGGCTTTGGAGGTTTTCGGCGAAAGTGAGGTCAAAATAACTAAGGACGGCCAAAGACATCTAGGCGCAGTAATTGGCACTACGGACTTCAAGACCCAGTACGTAGGGGGAAAGGTGAATGAGTGGGTTAGCGAAATCCATGCTCTATCGGAGATTGCTAACACAGAGCCACATGCGGCCTTTGCAGCATTCACACATGGAGTCAAGCATCGTTGGAACTACCTGATGCGTACCATCCCTGAGATCCGACCCCTCCTCCACCCTTTGGAAGAAGCAATCAGTATCAAGTTCATTCCCAAACTAGTGAAACACCACGACTTAACCCCAGTAGAAAGAACACTTCTTGCACTTCCACCAAGACTGGGAGGGATGGGACTAACTAATCCAGAGGAGACTGCTGACTCTGAACATCAAAATTCACTTAAGCTCACGGCAGCCCTCACTGATCACATAATAGCCCAGAATGCAACAGGGAAGTGGACACCAGCGAAGTTAATAAGATCCGTAGGTCCATTACAACAGATCGGCAGCACTGCCAAAATGACATGTTGCAGCAACTATTGCTGCAGGTTCCAGAAAATTTGACAAAAAAAGTAGCTATAGCGCAGGAGGTGGGCGCCTCGAACTGGTTAACTACGTTACCGATAAGTGCAAATGGTTTCAGCCTTAACAAACAAGAATTTACAGATGCCATTGCTCTAAGGTACGGTTGGCCAGTAGATGGTTTGCCCTCCCAATGCGTGTGTGGCTATTCCTATGATGGCGATCACGCCATGGTTTGCAAGAAGGGGGGCTTCATATGCATGAGATGACGAGGTAAGGGATCTGGCGCAGCAAATATGTTAAAGGAAATCTGCCGGGACGTCATCATGGTAGAACCGACCTCCTTCCACTGGATGGCGCAGGATCCTCCCAACACAGGGTCTTCAAAATATCTAACGGCCCGTGGTGGGACGCCAGTGTCGAGGATTCTTTGACGCGACAGCGAGCTTTCTTCGACATCAGGATTTTTGATCCCATGGCCGTTTGTCACCGTAACCTAGCTCTCGATGCTGCGCATAGGAGGAACGAGAACGACAAGAGAAGGGCATATGGGGAGAGAATTCAAAATGTTGATCAAGGCAGCTTCACTCCTCTAGTGTTCACAACCTCTGGTGGGATGGGCCCAAGTGCAAGAGGTTTCTATGCCAGACTCGCGGAGCTGATCTCCGAACAGAAGCAGCAGCCCAGAAGTTGTGTCACAGCCTGGCTGAGATGTCGACTGTCCTTCTCTCTCCTTCGGTCGGCTTTGCTCTGCCTCAGGGGAACGAGAGCTTCTGCCCCTACTCCGTCAACTGCTGCAGATATCGA
>NW_024713624.1:12500-36112 GCF_018991925.1 Homarus americanus | reverse complement strand
TCAGTATACTTCGTTCGGTACATGTGCTGTGGGGAGAGTGGGGAGAGGTGTGAGGAAAGTGGGAGAGGTGTGGGATAGAGAGTGGAAGGGAGAGTGAGAAGGTGTGGGGAGGTGGGGAGGTGTAGGGGAGGTGGGGAGGGTGTGAGAGAGTGGGAGGTGTGGGGAGAGTGGGAGAGGTGTGGGGAAGTGGAGGGTGTGGGGAAGAGTGGGGGAGGTGTGGGGGAGAGAGTGGGGGGGGAGAGGTGTGGGGGGAGGTGGGGAGGTGTGGGGAGGTGGGGGGTGTGGGGAGGTGGGAGGGGTGTGGGGAGGGGGAGAGGTGTGGGGGAAGTGTGGGAGAGGTGTAGGGAGAGTGAGAGAGGTGTGAGGGAGAGTGGGAGAGGTGTGGGGAGAGTGAGGGAGGTGTGGGGAGAATGAGGGGGTGTGGGGAGAGTGAGAGAGGTGTGGGGAGGTGGGAGGTGTGGGGGAGAGTGAGGTGTGGGGGAGAGTGGGAGAGGGGTGTGGGGGAGGTGGGGGGTGTGGGGAGGTGGGGAGGTGTGGGGGAGGTGGGAGGTGTGGGGAGGTGGGGGTGTGGGGGAGGTGGGGGGGTGTGGGGAGGTGGGAGGGGTGTGGGGAGAGTGAGGTGTGGGGGAGGTGGGGGGGGTGTGGGGGGGAGAGTGAGGAGAGAGAGTGTGGGAAAGTGAGGAGGTGTGAGAGAGTGGGGAGGTGTGAGAGTGGGGAGGGTATGAGGGGAGGTGAGGGTGTGGGGGAGGGTGAGGGTGTAGGGAGAGTGGGGAGAGGTGTGGGGGGAGAGTGGGGAGAGGGTGTGGGGGAGAGTGGGGGGTGTGGGGAGGTGGGGGTGTGGGGGAGTGGGGAGAGGTGTGGGGGAGGTGGGGGGTGTGGGGGGAGGTGGGGGTGTGGGGGAGGTGGGGAGGGTGTGGGGAAGGGGGGTGGGGAGGTGTGGGGGAGGTGGGGAGGGTGTGGGGAGGTGGGAGAGGGTGTGGGGAGGTGAGGAGAGGGTGTGAGGGGAGAGTAGAGAGGTGTGGGGGAGAGTGGGAGAGGTGTGGGGGAGGTGAGGGAGGTGTAGGGGAGGTGGGAGAGAGGTGTGGGGAGAGTGAGAGGGTGTGGGGGAAGTGGGGAGAGAGGTGTGGGGAGAGTGGGGAGGGGGTGTGGGGAGAGGTGGGGAGAGGGTGGGGGGAGGTGGGGAGAGGTGTGGGGGAGGTGGGGGGGTGTGGGGGAGAGTGGGAGAGGGTGTGGGGGAGGTGGGAGGTGTGGGGAGGTGGAGGGGTGTGGGGAGGTGGGGAGGTGTGGGGGAGGTGGGGAGGGGGTGTGGGGGAGGAGTGGGGAGGTGTGGGGAGTGGGGAGAGGTGTGGGGGGAGGTGGGAGGGGTGTGGGGGAGGTGGGAGGTGTGGGGAGAGTGAGGTGTGGGGGAGGTGGGAGGTGTGGGGGAGGTGGGAGGTGTGAGGGAGGTGGGGAGGTGTGGGGAGGTGGGGGGGTGTGGGGAGAGTGGGGAGAGGTGTGGGGAGGTGGGGAGGTGTGGGGGAGGTGGGGAGGTGTGGGGAGGGTGGGAGAGTGGGAGAGGGTGTGGGGGAGGTGGGAGAGGTGTGGGGGAGAGTGGGAGGGTGTGGGGGGAGAGTGAGGGGGAGGTGTGTGGGAGAGTGGGGAGAAAAAGATGAAAGGAAATATGTTATGAAATGGAAGGGTTAATATAATAATATCCTACACACCACCACACCACACACTACACACACATCACCATACACTACCACCATACACTACACACACACATCACACACACACACACACATACCACCACCACACCCCACACTACTACCACACAGCAGACACCACACTTCACATACCACCTCTTACCCACTGCTGTGACTCAGAATCCAAGTATGACGTCACATCATATGCAAATAAATGGTCATTAAGAATGTCACCTTCGTTAGTGAGTTTTAAGTGAATAACCATACATCACCACAAAACACACCATTACACACTACAACATCCATTACTTACCACATCACACCACAAACCACACCATTACCACACTACCAACATCGTACCACCACCACCACCACCACCACACACCACACACACACCACCACACACCATTACCACCATACTACCACAACATCATACCACCACCACCACCACCACCACCACCACACACCACACACACACCACCACACACCACACACACCACCACACACACCACCACACACACCACACACCACCACACACACACACTACCACACCACACCCCACACTACCCCACCACCCCCACACACTACCACCACACCACCACACAGCCACACTACACTTCACCACATACCACACTCTTACCCTACTTTGCTGACTCAGAATCCAAGTATGACGATCATCCAGCTCTAATACAATGATATGGGTCATTAAGATGTCACCTTCGTTAGTGAGTTTTTGAGTGAATAACCATACATCACCACACACCGAGCACACACCATTACCACCACACTACCACAACATCCACGTACCACCACCACCACCACCACCACACTACCACACACACACCACACACACACCATCACCATACTACCCACAACATCCACTACCACCACCACCACCACCACCACCACCACCACACACCACCACCACACACCACACACACCACCACCACACACCACCACACCACACACACCACCACACACACACCACCACACACCACCACACCACACACACCCCACACACCACACACCCCACACACCACACACACACCCCACACCACCACACATCACCTCTAAAACACATAAACTCATCAATTATTTCAGCATCATCTTCTACAAATCCCTTGTGGCTGAGTGGGGTGAGATATAGTCGAGTAGTAAAGTCATTACCTTCTTAAGGTTGGGAAAATGTGATCGCTTGTGCTATCAAGCCGCACCGCCACCATATTTACCTTAATGGCCTCTCACCATTTATATAAAACAAGCCTAGGCCCATAGCACTTAGTATGGGAAATAGAGTAACATATCATCTATTGTGGAAGTACAGCTGTCATCTCCTCGACTCCCTGCCGCTTATTTCCGTGTTCCTATGTAATGACGAAGAACACACGTAGATTTTCCTGCCTGTCTACCTGGTGGTAGAGTTTGTTGTGTGTGAGGTATATGAGACAACATAATCTGTGCACTCAGCCAAGTGGCTCTCTCTCTCTCTCTCTCTCTCTCTCTCTCTCTCTCTGTCTGCGCCTCCTTCATACAGGTTACCCCCTCCCCTCATACAGGTAACAGCCCTCCCTAACACAGATGGCACGCACCTCCTCACAGGTAACACCCCTCCTCACACAGGTAACACCCCCTCACACAGGTAACAACACACCCCTCCTCACACAGGTAACACCTTCCCTCCACACAGGTAACACACCCCTCCCCTCACACCCCTCCCCTCACACAGATAACAACCCCTCACACAGGTAACACACACCCTCCCTCACACAGGTAACAACACACCCCTCCCCTCACACAGGTAACACACCTCCCCTCACACAGGTAACAACACACCCCTCCCCTCACACAGGTAACAACACACCCCTCCCCTCACACAGGTAACAACAGACCCCCTCCTCTCACACAGGTAACACCACCCCTCCCCTCACATAAACCACACCCCTCCCCTCACACAGGTAACCACACCCCTCCCCTCACATAGGTAACAACAGACCCCTCCCCTCACAGGTAACCCCACCACAGGTAATATAATCCTGCATTCTTCATTACTAAACTCACTATCAGGGGTTTTCTCCAGCTTCACGATCTGATTCCAATTATCATGGCGCAATTAGGCAGTTGAGACGTCCAATTGACCCAGCCTTATAAAAATACTGGTAAAAGTCGTCAGCCACCAGCCTATCAAGCCCATAAAGTGGTAGGTCAGGCTGCCACAGTGTTGAGATTACAGGCTGTGTAGGGTAAGTGGTGCAAATGGTGCTGTTTCAGTAGGTGATGATGGTACAGTAAGTGATGATAATGCAAGCTGCGTTGTGATAGTAGTGGTAGTGTTGGTGGTATATGGTATGTATGCAGGCTGGTGGTGGTGGTGGTGATGTATGTGTGGTTAATATTATGCAGGTGGTAGTAGTGGTTGTGACACTTCAAGAGAACAGGACAACAACTATAGGTATCCTCCTCAGGAACCCAGAAGACAAATGATGAAACAGGTGAATTATCAAGACAGTGTAACGCGGATGCTTCGACGATCTATAGAGAGAGTGATGATATGTAACGGTGATAAAGACAATGTTGACGACTTGTTGAGTGTGACGAAAGTTTAGGGAGTACAGCCTTTACGACTGTACCTGGCCACATATACCTTACTACTACTGTGCCTGTACCTTATGCCTTACTCCACTACTGTACCTGGCACCTTATCCTTACTACTACTGTACCTGTACCTTACACCTTACTACTACTGTGCCTGTCCATACACCTTACTACTACTGTACCCACACTTTATATCCTTACTACTGTGTACCTGGTCACCTTATACCTTACTACTACTGTACCTGTACATATACATACTACTACTGTACCTGTACCTTACCTTACTACTACTGTGCCTGTCCATACACCTTACTACTACTGTGCCTGTACCTTACACCTTACTACTACTGTGCCTGTACATATGCCTTATACTCTGTACCTGTACATACACATACTACTACTGTACCTGTACATCACCTTACTACTCCTGTGCCTGTACCTTATGCCTTACTACTACTGTGCCTTTACCTTATAGTGTATAAATTGTTGAAATTTAGTGCTAAGACGATGTTTGTATAATGTGTCTAGTAGCGGTAGTGATAATAGTAGTATTAGTAATAGTAGTAGTAATAGTATTGTAGTAATATTAATAATAAAATGTTAATGTGTATAGTGTAAAATTATGTGTGGTAGTAAGTCAAAGTAATAAGTGTGTATGTGTGGTAAATATGTATGTGGTGTAATAGTATTAATGTTAGTAATATGGTGTTAGTATTAAAAGTATTGGTATAATAGTAGTATTGGTAAATAAAAGAAATGTTAGTAATAGTAGTAGTAATAGTAAATAAAAGTATTAGTAATAGTAGTAGTAATAAAAGTAATAATAGTATTAATAGTAGATGTAATAGTAGTAGTAATATTAAGTAAATATTAGTAATAATAATATTATTGTCATGTGTATTGTATGCATGTAATGTGTAGTATTGTGTAATAAGTATTAATAATAGTGTGTATGTGTATTTAATGTGTGGTATATGTATTATTATGTAGTATTGTAAAAGTAATGTGTGGTAGTGTTTGTGAGTGTTAGTATAGTAGTAGTAATGTGTAAGTATTGTGTAGTGTGTAATAGTATTAGTAAATAGTATTGTTAGTAGTAGTATTGTGGTATTAAAAAAAATTATTAGTAATAGTAGTAAATATGTAATAGTAGTAGCTATTAAATATTAGCTTAAGCAGTATTGTAAGTAAAAAGTATTAATGTTAGTATTGGTAATAATATTATATTAGTAATACATGTTAACTGTAAAAGTATTAGTAATGTGTGTGTGTATGTAGTATTTAGTATGTGTTAGTAATAAAAGTAATGGTGGTAGTAGTATAGGTGTGGTAATAGTATTGTTAGTAGTATTGTGTAAAAGTATTAGTAATAGTAGTAGTATTGACCCAGTAATGGTAGTGATAAAGTAGTATTGTAAAAAAATATTAGTAATGTGATAGTAATAGTAGTAGTAATAAAAGTAATATTGGTAATAAAAGTATTAAAGTGTGTTTATTAGTATGTGTGTGTGTCTAGTAGTAGTATAATGCAAAATATTAGTAATGTATTAGTATTGGTAATATATGTCCAATAATGTAGTATTGAGTAAAATTTTAGTAATACAAAAATATTAGTAATAGTAGTAGTATTAGTAATAGTGGTAGTAATAAGTAATATTAGTGATAGTGTTAGTGATAAGTGTAGTAAATTATTAGTGATAAAGGTATTTTATTGATAGTGGTAGTAATAGTAGTAGTATTGTGATAAAAAGTAGTAATAGTGTTGGTAAAAGTGTTAGTAATGGTAAGAAATGTTGGTGGTAGTGGTGCCTCCTCTCATCCCTCTCTCTTCTTCTTCTCTCCCCTCCTCCCTCCCCTCCTCCCTCCCTACCTCCCTCCCCAGGTGCGTGTCACACAACAGTCAAGATAAACCCTCAACATTCATGACCTAATGTCACACCTTTCATTATTTTTATTTTTGCTTTGTTTTAACTATGAATAGTAATGATGTGTGTGTGTGTGTGTGTGTGTGTGTGTGTGTGTGTGTGTGTGTGTGTGTGTGTGCGTGTGTGTGTCTGTCTGTCTGTCTGTGTGTGTGTGTGTGTGTGTGTGTGTGTGTGTGTGTGTGTGTGTGTGTGTGTGTGTGTGTTTAAGGCCTCAGTACATAACATACACCCTCCCTACACCCTCACCTATTAAGCTTCACACCTACACCTGACTTTTCGTGGAGTACTTTACAGGTAGCTCTTCATGTATACATATATACATATCTGGGAACTGACACGTGTCATGACCACATTAAAACAGCTCACTTCACTCAACCATGACTCTGCCTCCAGGTGGCACTTATTGCACTTCTTCTCATGCTTCTTAGTTTTCTTAGCACTTCTTGCAACTAATTTTGTCCTCTTTCCTTGGCACTTTCCTTCCAGTTGTTGGCACCAGTGGCAGTGGCGCACTTGTTGAAAAGCATATATATTCATTAGGTGATATGATTTGACTTGATGTGAAATGCCAAAGGTGTCAAAAGTGTCAAGGTGTTGAAATGTCAGGTACCTGCATGTTCAGGTGTCAGTATCAGAGTGTTGAAATGTCAGGTACCATGTGTCCCAGTGTTAAGTGTCAGAGTGTCAAGTGTATGCGTCATGGTTGAAAGTATCTTCTTCTGACACTAAAACCCCATTCCATCCAGTGTTTGTCAGTACCGTTACACACACACACACACACACACACACACACACACACACACACACACACACACACACACACACACACACACACACACACACTCCCATGAATATAATAATTATATAAAATGGGCCACTATTTATACGTGGCATTAAAATATTTGCACACCCTAAGGCCTGGTGTAGGTACTGCTGCTCCCTCTACCACCACTACTGCACTCTACCACCACTACTACCTCTACCTCCTCTGCCACCACTACTCTACCTCCCCTACCACCACTACTACCTCTACCTCCTCCCACCACTACTACCTCTACACTCCCCTACCACCACTACTACCTCCTCCCCTACACTACCTCCTCCTACACTGCACTACATCTACCTCATCACCACCGCCACTACCTCTGCATCCCTGCCACTCCTGCCCTCTGCATCTGCCACTGCTGCCTCTCATCTCTCCACCACTGCACTCTGCCTCCTCTGCCACTGCTACCTCTGCCTCCCCTACCACCACTGCATCACATCTGCCTGCATCTCCCCTACCACCACTACTGCCTCTGCCTCCTGCCACCACTGCACTGCTGCACTCTGCCTCTGCCACTGCTGCCTCTCCACTACTACCTCTGCCTCCACTGCTGCATCTGCATCTCTGCCACTTTCTGCCTCTGTCCCTACCACCACTGCTCTCATCTGCCACTGCTGCCTCTGCATACCTACCACTTACTATCTCTGCATCTGCTTCACCACTGTCTCTCTACCACCACTGTCTACCTCTGCCACTGCTATCTACATCTACCACCCTACTGCCCATCTCCCCTGCTACTGCTGCATCTGCATCTGCCACTCCTCTGCATCTGCCACCACTGCTGCCCTCTGCACTCCTGCCACACTTTCACTGCCTCTGCATCTCTCACCACTGCTGCCTCTGCCTCCTGCCACCCTCTTCTTGCTCACTCCACTACCACATCTCTGCACTCCTACCACCACTACTGCCTCTGCCACTACTGCCTCTGCCTCCTCACTACTGCATCACTCCCTACCACCACTACTGCCTCTGCCACTACTACCTCTGCCTCCCTACCACTACTGCTCTGCCTGCTATCTCCTCCCCTACCGCCACTACTATCTGCCTCCTACCACCACTGCTGCCTCTGCATCTACCACCACTGCTGCATCTGCCTCCCCTGCCACTGCTGCACTCTGCCACCGCTGCCTCTGCATCTACCACCACTGCCATCTCCTACTGCACCACTACTCCTCTGCCCATCCCTACCACCACTCTTTCTATCTATCCCCTGCCTCCCCTTCTACTTATCTGCCTCCTGCCACCACTACTGCCTCTCGCATCTCTGCCACTGCTATCTGCCACTGCGCCACTGCTGCCTCTACCCCACCACTGCTGCTCTGCCTTCTGCCACTGCTGCACTCTGCATCCTACCACTACTGCCTCTTTCTGCCCACCACTCTACCTCTGCACTCCCTGCACCACTGCTGCATCTGCATCTGCCACTACTCCACTCTGCTCACCTGCACTGCCTCTGCATCCTGCCACTGCTACTGCCCATCTCCTGCCACTACTGCCTCTGCACCCACTGCCACCACTGCATCTGCCCCTGCCGCCACTCTGCATCTGCCACCACTCTGCATCTGCGCCCTGCACCACTACTGCCGCATCTGCCGCCACTTTCTTTAGCATCTGCCCGCCCCTGCTACTCATCTCTTCCCTCTGCCACTATCCTCCCCTCCTGCCAACTCCCACTATCTGCACCGCACCACACCACCGCATCTGCCCCTGCCGCTCTCTGCCATCTCTGCTGCGCACTCTGCCGCTGCTGCATCTGCATCACCTGCCACTGCTGCATCTGCATCTGCCGCCACTCTTTTCACATCTGCCATCCGCCACTTCTGCCTCTCGCATCACCTGCCACTGCTGCATCTGCATCTCTGCCACTGCTGCCTCTGCCTCCCTGCCACTGCTGTCTGCGCTATCTCTGCACCACTACTGCTCTGCATCTGCCTGCTGCTTGCTCTGCATCTCTGCCACTGCTGCATACCATCTGCCACCTGCTGCATCACTGTCACCTTGCCACTGCCGCATCTGCCATGCCGCACTCACATCTGCATCACTCCCGCCACTGCTGCCTGCACATCTGCCTGCTGCCATCTGCATCTTTCTGCCACTGCTGCATCTGCACTCCACTGCTGCCCATCTCCATCTCTGCCACTCTGCACTCTAATCCACTGCTGCCACTGCTGCATCTGCCACCCTGCTCTCCTATCTGCATCTGCCGCTAACTGCTGCATCTCTTGCCCCTGCCACCACTGCTGCTTACTCTGCATCTTCCGCCACTGCTGCATCTGCATCTCTGCCACTCACTGCATCTGCTGCCTCTGCTGCTATCTGCATCTCTGCCATGCCACCACTGCACTCTGCATCTGCCACTGCTGCTCTGCCACTGCTGCATCTATCTACCACCACTGCCTCTGCCACCTGCTGCCACTGCCGCTGCATCTGCCTCCGCTGCCACTGCTGCGCCTGCACTCTGCCCGCTGCCTCTTATCTGCCACTCTGCCTCTGCCACTGCTGCCTCTGCATCTGCATCTGCATCTGCCGCCCTCACTGCCTCTGCCTCCTGCCACTGCTGTCTGCCTCTGCACCACTGCTACTGCATCTCTGCCACTACTGCCTCTGCACTCCTACCGCCACTACTGCACTCTGCCTCTGCCACTGCTGCACTCTGCCTCCCTGCCACTGCTCTGCATCATCTGCCACTCACTGCGCTCTGCACTCCCCCTGCCACTACTGCCTCTTACATCTCCCGCCACTGCTGCCTCTGCATCATCTGCCACCACTTTCACTATCTGCCTCATCTGCCACCACTACTGCCTCTGCATCTCTGCCACTGCCTCTGCATCACCGCCACTCTGCCTCTCCCATCTCTGCCACTGCTATCTGCCTTCCCTGCCACTGCTATCTGCATCTCCCACACCCTGCTGCCTCTCACCTCTGCACTGCTGCTCTGTCTGCCACTGCTGTATCTCTGCCACTGCTGCCTCTGCATCTACCACCACTACTGCTATACACCACTTCTTTAACATCTGCCTCTACCACTGCTGCCTCTGCATCTGCCGCCACCATCTCCGCCGCCACTCTTCATCATCTTAACGCCTGCTCTATCATATCTTTCTCCTTGCCATACTTCACTCTGCATCATATCTCTGCCACCATCTTCATCTCTCTGCGCCACTGCTACATCTGCTCCTGCCACACCGCTCTTATCTAGCATCTCTCCTGCACTCTGCCGCCACTGCCACATCTGCACATCTGCCAACTGCTGCATCCCCACTGCATCTGCCTCCCTGCCGCAACTGCATCATCTCTGCCACTGCGCATCTCAACATCTTCCGCCACTGCCACATCTTGCACTCTGCCACTCTTTATCTATCTATATACTTCCTCCGCCTCTTCTCATCTTCCCATCTCCGCTTCTCATCCGCATCTCTGCCACTGCTCTATCTGCATCTGCCACTCTCTAGCATCGCTCATCTGCCGCCTGCTGCATCTGCATCTCCGCCACTCTTGCATCATCTGCCGCCACTGCTTTCTCTCCTCTGCACGCATCCTGCATCTGCGCCACTCTTCACTTGCTGCCACCACTCCCTCATCTCTCCATCTGCCACTCTGCATCGCATCTCTCCGCCACCATAACATCTCCACTCTGCCACTACTGCCCGCATCTGCCACCATGCTGTCATCATCTACCACTTTCACTACATCTCCATCTCTGCCACTGCCAACTCTGCATCTTTCTACCACTGCTGCCCATCTGCATCTGCCACTGCTGCCTCTGCCTCCCTGCCACCACTACTACCTCTGCCTCCCCTGCCACCCACTACTACATCTGCCTCCACCGCCGCTATCTACATCCTACCACCACTACTACCTCTACCATACTGCTACCTCCACCTCCTACCACTGCATCTGCCTCCTGCCACTACTGCCTCTGCCTCCTGCCACTGCCTCTGCCTCCTCTGCTGCCACTGCCTCTGCCTCCCCTGCTGCCTCTGCTGCCCATCTGCATCTCTGCACCACTCTGCCTCTCTGCCACTGCTATCTGCATCCCCTGCCCACTGCTGCATCTGCCCTCCTGCCACTACTGCCTCTGCCTCCCCTGCCACACATCTGCCTCCCCTCTACCACTGCTATCTGCATCTGCCACTACTGTCTGCACTCTACCGCCACTCTTTCTTCCTCTGCCTCACCCTACCACTACCCCTCTGCCACCCTACCACCTCTACCTCCCCTACCACCTACCTCCACCTTCCCTACCACCACCTCTACCTCCTACCACCGACTCCTCCTACCACCACCTCTACCTCCCACCGACTCTACCTCCCCTACCACCACTACTACCTCTACCTCCTACCACCGACTCTACCACTCATTACCACCACCTTCCACCACCACCCACCACCTCTACCACCACTACCACCCACCACTACCCCTACCACCTCTGCCACACACCTGTACCCACCACCTCTGCCACCACCTCTACCACCCCTACTTCCACCTCTACCACCATCCCTACACCCTTCTACCACCACCTCCCACCTCCCACCACCCCACCCCCTGAGCTGAGTATAAGTGCGTGAGAAACCGACGTGGTTGGTCACGACACACACACTACACTACACTATTACACCACACTTGAACTACACTTAAGATACTGGGTGAACTACGGCCACACTACACTACACTACACCACTACACTACACCATTACACTACACTACACTATTACACCACATGAACTACCTTAAGATACTGGTGCTTACGGCCACACTACACTACACTACTACACTACACACACTACTACACCACACTACACTACACTACACTACACCTGCACACACTATTACACCACTTGAACACATAGATATTGGTGTAACTACAGCCACACTACACTACACTACTACACTACACCACCATTACACTACACTACACTACTACACCACATGAACTACCCTCAGATCCTAGGGTGTAACTACACTACACTACAAGTGATGCCCCGTAGTGAAGGTGTTAAATTAGTCTCCCTTTAATGCTTGACCTTGTGTGTGTGTGTGTGTGTGTGTGTGTGTGTGTGTGTGTGTGTGTGTGTGTGTGTGTGTGTGTGTGTATTTACATACATAATATTGACAAACACTTACGTATACAGACAAATATACGTATATCATCATTATCATACATATCATCATCATCATCATCATTATCATCCTTGTCAGCTCTGTGATGGAGATGTCAGATAGCTCGTGTCAGCTGTGATAGAATGTCAGATAGCTCGTGTAGCTCTGTGATGGAATGTCAGATAGCTCAGTGTCAGCTCTGTGATAGAATGTCAGATGGCTCGTGTCCCAGCTCTGTTAGGGAATGTCAAGCAGGCTCGTGTCGCTCTGAGAATGTAGGTGGCCCGATATCGCTTCTGTTAGGAGATGTCAGATAGCTCGGTGTCAGCTCTGTTAGGGAGATGTCAGATGGCTCAGTGTCAGCTCTGTGAGGGGTGTCAGGTGGCAGTGTCACCTCTGTTAGGAGATGTCAGATGTCAGTGTCCAGCTCTGTTAGGGAGATGTCAGATGGCTCAGTGTCAGCTCTGTGAGGAGATGTCAGGTGGCCAGTGTCGCTCTGTTGGGAGATGTCAGATGGCTCAGTGTCAGCTCTGTGAGAAGTCAGATAGCTCAGTGTCCCATCTGTGAGAAATGTCAGAGTGGCATGTACTCTGCCAAGGAGATGTCAGTAGCCCGATATCCTTCTGTGAGAATGTCAGATGGCAGTGTCGCTCTGTGAGAGATGTCAGATGGCTCAGTGTCAGCTCTGGAGAGATGTCGATGGCAGTGTCAGCTCTGTGAGAGATGTCAGATAGCTCAGTGTCAGCTCTGTGAGGAGATGTCAGATGGCCAGTGTCAGCTCTGTGAGGAGATGTCAGATGGCTCAGTGTCAGCTCTGAGGGAGATGTCAGGTGGCTCAGTGTCAGCTATCATCTGTTATGGTAAAATATTTTCAAATGTGTTTACGAATTCCATCCCCTCCCTCCCCCTCTCCTCTACCCCCCACCTCACCCTCCTCTACCCCCCCACCCGCTAAGGGTACCTTAACTACATACCTCACCTTACCATCCTCCTTCCTCCCTCCTTCCTCCCTCCCTACCCCTTTCTCTCCCTCCCTCCTCCCTCCCCTATCTCCCCACCTTCCCTATCTTCTCTCCCTCCCTCCTTCCCTCCCCTCCCTCCCCCCTCCTCCTCCCTATCTCCCCACCTTTCTATCTTCCCTCCCTCCCCCTTCCCCCCTCCCCCTCCCTCCCTCCCTCCCCCCTCCCTCCCCTCCCTCCCCTCCCTCCCCCCCTCCCTCCCTCCCTCCTCCCCCCTCCCCTCCCTCCCTCCCCCTCCTCCCCTCCCTCCCTCCCCTCCCTCCCTTCCCTCCCCTCCTCCCTCCTCCTCCCATCCTCCCTCCCCACAGAGTCTTGAAGTCTCAGGTGTCACACTTAACCTTCTCACTTCTTCTGTCGAGTTTTGGCGATATATTGTACTGCAACCTCTGGCCTCCTGCTGACGACCTCCTGCTGACGACCTCCTGCTGACGTAGTGTGAATGTACACACACACACACACATACGCACACACACACACACACACACACACACACACACACACACACACACACACACACACACACACACACACACACACACACACACTACCAGTTTTCATGTGTGGTCATTCCAAGATACGATAGTGGCCAGGTTTCCCAAGGGCAGGCCACAGCCTGGCCACAGCGCGTGACAGTGTGTCCATAAACAGCCACAACAGTAACTGACGGCAAATTCTCGCTCTTATTTTTTGAGGTCTTGTTGTGTTAGTTAGCTGCTGACGCTTGCCCTTTGGGCACACCTGCTATACCTGCCCCCTGCTGATACTTGCTCCTGTTGACCTCCTCCCTGTTGACACTTGCTCCTGCTGACACTCTTGCTCCCCTCGCTGACACTTGCTCCCTGCTGACACTTGCTCCCTGCTGACACTTGCTCCCTGTTGACGCTTGCGTCTTGCTGACACCTGCTCCCTGCTGACACTTGCTCCCTGCTGGCACTTGTTCCCTGCTGATACTTGCTCCCTGCTGACATTTGCCCCTTGCTGACACTTGCCCCTTGCTGACACTCTTGTAACTTGCTGACATCTGCTCCCTGCTGACACTTCTGGTTCTACTGGCACCTGTCTTTGCTGCCACTCTACCTCTTCTGACACCTGGCCTTTGCTTACACTTCTTGCCCCTTGCCTACACCTGTCTTGCTGACACTTGCCCCTACTGACACCTGCCCCTTGCTGACACTTACCCCCTGTGTCACTGTCACCCACTGCCCCCTTGATTGCGATGACTTAACCCTGACATGATAACTATGGCACTTGAAGTTAACTATGGCACTTGAAGTTAACACTGTCACCCTGATGTTAACACTGTCACCCTGATGTTAACACTGTCACCCTGATGTTAACACTGTCACCTAACAGCCTGATGTTAACACTGTCACCCTGATGTTAACACTGTCACCCTGCACCTGATGTTAACACTGTCACGTATGCACCCTGATGTTAACACTGTCACCCTGATGTTAACACTGTCACCCTGATGTTAACACTGTCACCCTGATGTTAACACTGTCACCCTGATGTTAACACTGTCACCCTGATGTTAACACTGGCACCCTGATGTTAACACTGTCACCCTGATGTTAACACTGTCACCTGATGTTAACACTGTCAGCCTGATGTTAACACTGTCACCCTGATGTTAACACTGTCACCCTGATGTTAACACTGTCACCCTGATGTTAACACTGGCACCCTGATGTTAACACTGTCACCCTGATGTTAACACTGGCACCTGATGTTAACACTGTCAGCCTGATGTTAACACTGTTCTGATGTTAACACTGGCCCCTGATGTTAACACTGCTGATCGTCACCTGATGTTAACACTGGCACCCCTGATGTTAACACTGGCACCCTGATGTTAACAACTCGTCACCTGATGTTAACACCTGTCACCCCTGATGTTAACACTGTCACCCTGATGTTAACACTGTCACCCTGATGTTAACACTGTCACCCTGATGTTAACACTGTCACCCGATGTTAACACTGTCACCCTGATGTTAACACTGTCACCCTGATGTTAACACTGTCACCCTGATGTTAACACTGTCGCCCTGATGTTAATACTGGCGCCCTGATGTTAACACTGGCACCTGATGAACACTGCCCTGATGTTAACACTGGCACTTGATGTTAACACTGTCACCCTGATGTTAACACTGTCACCCTGATGTTAACACTGTCACCCTGATGTTAACACTGGCGCCCTGATGTTAACACTGGCACCTGATGTTAACACTGGCACCCTGATGTTAACACTGTCACCCTGATGTTAATAGTAACACTGTCACCCTGATGTTAACACCGTCACCCTGATGTTAACACTGTCACCCCTGATGTTAACACTGTCACCCTGATGTTAACACTGGCACCTGATGTTAACACTGGATGCACCCTGATGTTAACACTGTCACCGATCTAACGCACCCTGATGTAACACTGCCTATGTTACATGCACTGATGTTAAACTGGATGTTAACACTGGCACCCTGATGTTAACACTGTCACCCTGATGTTAACACTGTCACCCTGATGTTAACACTGGCGCCTTGTCCAGGTTAACTAGACTACAGGGTAATCACTTGTTAATTTTTATATAATACTGATGATAATAATTAACTCGGTGTGGTTGTCATTTGTGGATCATTAACGACTTCCGCAGTTGTTAAAGAGGGTTGTTAATAGCCATAAAACTACCTTGTTAACGTAGTTGGTGAGCTGGCGTGTGTGTGCAGTTAAGAATCCGTAAGAGTCATTATTAGCCGTTGTTAGGGTAGTTATGGGTGGTTATCAGTGGAGTAATAACCAATATTATGTGATTATTTTGGTGTGAGTTCGACCCCTAACTTATATAATGGTTACTGGCACCTTGTGGTATGGTTATACCATTGCTGGCACCTTGTGGTATGGTTGGCACTATTCCGGCAGCTTGTGGAGTATGGGTTGGCACTATTGGCTGGCACCTTGTGGTATGGTTGGCACTATTGCCGACACCTTTGTGTGGGTATGGTTGGCACTTGGCTTGCATAAGTGTCTTGTGGCGGCGGTTGGCACTATTGCTGGCACCTTGTGGTATGGTTGGCACTATTGCTGGCACCTGTGGTATGGTTGGCACTTATTGGGGTTTATTGACTCTTGTGGTATGGGTTGGCATCTATTGCTGGCACCTTGTGGTATGGTTGGCACTATTGCTGGCACCTTGTGGCATGGGTTGGCACCATTGTCAAGCACCCTTGCATGGTTGGCACTATTGCTGGCACCCTTGTGGAAAGGCATGCACTATTGCTGGCACCTTCTGTGGCATGGGTTGGCACTATTGCTGGCGACCTTGTGGGTGGTATGGTTGGCACCATTGCTGGCACCCTTGTGGCATGGTTGGCACCATTGCTGGCACCTGCAGGCGGTTGGCACTATTGCTGCTAACTCCAGGTATGGTTGGCAACTTGTTGCTGGCACCTTGGTGGCATGGCTGGCACCATTGCCAAGAATCTTGCAGCATGGTTGGCACCATTGCTTACACCTTGTGGCATGGTTGGCACTATTGCTAAGTAACTCCTGTGGTATGGTTGGCACTAGCTGCTGGCACCTTGTAGTTATGGTTGGCACTATTGTTTGGCAGGCTTCAGGTAGTATGGTTGGCAATTATTGCTGGCACCTTGTGGTATGGTTGGCAACTATTGCTGGCACCCTGTGGTATGGTTTTTCGGCACTATTGCTGCGCACCTTGTGGTATGGTTGGCACTATTGCTGGCACCTTTGTGTATGGTTGGCACCATTGCTGGCACCTTTCAGGTATGCTGGCACCATTGCCGACACCTGTGGTATGGTTGGCACTATTGCTGGCACCTTTGTGGCATGGTTGGCACCATTGCTGGCACCTTTCAGGTGCGGTTGGCACTATTGCTGGCACCTTGTGGTATGGTTGGCACTATTGCCGACACCTTTGTGGTATGGTTGGCACTATTGCCGACACCTTGTGGTATGTGGTTGGCACTATTGCTGGCACCTTTGTGGTATGGCTGGCACTATTGCTGGCACCTTGTGGTATGTTGGCACTTATTGCTGGCACCTTGTGGTATGGTTGGTACTATTGCTGGCACCTTGTGGTATGGTTACAATTATTGCTGGCACCTTGTGGTATGGTTGGCACTATTCTCGGCACCTTCTGGATCTGGCTGGCACCATTGCTGCACCTTTGTGGTATGGTTGGCACTATTGCTGGCACCTTGTGGTGCTGGCTATACCATTGCCGGCACCTTGTGGTATGGTTGGCACCTTATTGCTGGCACCTTGTGGTATGGTTGGCACTATTGCTGGCACTCTTTGTGGTATGGTTGGCACTATTGCTGGCACCTTGTGGTATGGTTACACCATTGCTGGCACTCAGGTATGTTGCACCATTGCTGCACCTTGTGGTATGGTTGGCACTATTGCTGGTGGCACTCAGGTATGGTTAACTATTGCTGGCACCTTGTGGTATGGTTGGCACTCTATTGCTGGCACTCTGTGGTATGGTTGGCACCTTATTGCTGGCACCTTGTGGCATGGTTGGCACTATTGCTGGCACCTGTATGAAAGTTACAATTCACGTCGGCAGCCAGGTATGGCTGGCACTATTGCCGACACCTTGTAGGTATGGTTGGCACCATTGCCGACACCTGTGGCATGGTTGTTGGCACTACGCAGCACCAGAAGGGTTGGCACCATTGCCGGGCACCTTGCAGGTATGGTTGGCACCATTGCTGGCACCTTTGTGGTATGGTTGGCACTATTGCTGGCACCTTTGTGGCATGGTTGGCACTATTGCTGGCACCTGTGGCATGGTTGGCACTATTGCTGGCACACCTTGTGGCATGGTTGGTACCATTGTTGGCACCTTGTGGTATGGTTGGCACTATTGCTGGCACCTTGTGGTATGGTTGGCACTATTGCTGGCACCTTGTGGTATGGTTATAATTATTGCCGACACCTTCAGGTATGGTTACACCTTATTGCTGGCACTCAGGTATGCTTTGCACTATTGCTGGCACTCTCAGGTATGGTTGGCACCATTGCCGGCAATCTTTGTATGGCTGGCACCATTGTCGGCAGCTCAGGTATGTGGTTGGCACCATTGCTGCACCGTGGTAAAGCGGTTGGCACTATTGCCGGGCACCTTGTGGCATGGCTGGCACTATTGCTGCTAACTTTGTGCGGCTGGCACCATTGCTGGCACCTCAGGTAGCTGGCACTATTGCTGGCACCTTGGTGGTATGGTTGGCACTATTGGCTGGCACCTTGTGGTATGGTTGGCACCATTGCTGGCACCTTGTGGCATGGTTACAATTATTGCTGGCACCTTTGTGGCATGGTTGGCACTATTGCTGGCACCTTGTGGTATGGTTGGCACTATTGCTGGCACCTTGTGGTATGGTTGGCACTATTGCTGGCACCTTGTGGTATGGTTGGCACTATTCTGCTGGCACCTTGTGGTATGGTTGGCACTATTGCTGGCACCTTGTGGTATGGTTGGCACTATTGCGCACCTTCTGGATCTGGTTGGCACTATTGCTGGCACCTTGTGTATGGTTGGCACTATTGCTGGCACTCTGGTATGGTTGGCACTATTGCTGGCACCTTGTGGTATGGTTGGCACTATTGCTGGCACCTTCTGGATATGGTTGGCACTATTGCTGGCACCTTGTGGTATGGTTGCACTATTGCTGGCACCTTGTGGTATGGTTGGCACTATTGCTGGCACCTTGTGGTTTCGGTATGGTTGGCACTATTGCTGGCACCTTTGTGGTATGTGCATTATTGCTGGCACCTTGTGTATGGTTGGCACTATTGCTGGCACCTGGTATGGTTGGCACTATTGCTGGCACCTTGTGGTATGGTTGGCACTATTCTGGCACCTTCTGGATCTGGTTGGCACTATTGCTGGCACCTTGTGGTATGGTTGGCACTATTGCTGGCACCTTGTGGTATGGTTGGCACTATTGCTGGCACCTTGTATGGTTGGCACTATTCTCGGCACCTTCTGGATATGGTTGGCACTATTGCTGGCACCTTGTGGTATGGTTGGCACTATTGCTGGCACCTTGTGGTATGGTTGGCACTATTCTCGGCACCTTCTGATCTGCACTATTGCTGGCACCTTGTGGTATGGTGGCACTATTGCTGGCACCTTGTGGTATGGTTGCACTATTGCTGGCACCTTTGTGGTATGGTTGGCACTATTGCTCGGCACCTTGTGGTATGGTTGGCACTATTGCTGGCACCTTGTGGTATGGTTGGCACTATTGCTGGCACCTTGTGGTATGGTTGGCACTATTGCTGGCACCTTGTGGTATGGTTGGCAATTGCTGGCACCTTTGTGGTATGGTTGGCACTATTGCTGGCACCTTGTGGTATGGTTGCACCATGCGGCACCTTGTGGTATGGTTGGCACTATTGCTGCACCTTGTTGGTTGGCACTATTCTGGCACCTTCTGGATCTGTTGGCACTATTGCTGGCACCTTGTGGTATGGTTGGCACTATTGCTGGCACCTTGTGGTATGGTTGGCACTATTGCTGGCACCTTGTGGTATGGTTGGCACTATTGCTGGCACCTTGTGGTATGGTTGGCACTATTTGCTGGCACCTTGTGGTATGGTTGGCACTATTGCTGGCACCTTTGGTATGGTTGGCACTATTCTCGCACCTTCTGGATATGGTTGGCACTATTGCTGGCACCTGTGGTATGGTTGGCACTATTGCTGGCACCTTGTGGTATGGTTGGCACTATTTGCTGGCACCTT
Source organism: Homarus americanus (assembly GCF_018991925.1). Classification (NCBI taxonomy): domain Eukaryota; kingdom Metazoa; phylum Arthropoda; class Malacostraca; order Decapoda; family Nephropidae; genus Homarus; species Homarus americanus. The sequence goes on along the minus strand of NW_024713624.1, from coordinate 16,188 downwards.
GTGGTATGGTTGGCACTATTGCTGGCACCTTGTGGTATGGTTGCACTATTGCTGGCACTCTGGTATGGTTGGCACTATTGCTGGCACCTTGTGGTATGGTTGGCAATTTTGGCACCTTGTGGTGGTTCACATTGCTGGCACCTTGTGGTATGGTTGGCACTATTGCTGGCACCTTGTATGGTTGGCACTATTGCTGGCACCTTGTGGTATGGTTGGCACTATTGCTGGCACCTTGTGGTATGGTTGGCACTATTCTGGCACCTTCTGGATCTGGTTGGCACTATTGCGGCACCTTGTGGTATGGTTGGCACTATTGCTGGCAACTTTGTGGTATGGTTGGCACTATTGCTGGCACCTTGTGGTATGGTTGGCACTATTGCTGGCACCTTGGTATGGTTGGCACTATTCTGGCACCTTCTGGATTGTTGGCACTATTGCTGGCACCTGTGGTGATGGTTGGCACTATTGCTGGCACCTTGTGGTATGGTTGGCACTATTGCTGGCACCTTGTGGTATGGTTGCACTATTGCTGGCACCTTGTGGTATGGTTGGCACTATTGCTGGCACCTTGTGGTATGGTTGGCACTATTGCTGGCACCCTGGTATGGTTGGCACTATTGCTGCACCTTGTGGTATGGTTGGCACTATTGCTGGCACCCAGTGGTATGGTTGGCACCATTGCTGGCACCTTTGGGTATGGTTGGACTCTATTGGCCTGGCATTGCTGGCACCTTGGATCTGGTTGGCACTATTGCTGGCACCTTGTGGTATGGTTGGCACTATTGCTGGCACCTTGTGGTATGGTTGGCACTATTGCTGGCACCTGGTATGGTTGGCACTATTCTCGCACCCGATCTGGTTGGCACTATGCTGCTTTGTGGTATGGTTGGCACTATTGCTGCACCTTGGTATGGTTGGCACTATTGCTGGCACCTTGTGGTATGGTTGGCACTATTCTCGCACCTTGGATCTGGTTGGCACTATTGCTGCCGGCGCACCTTGTGGTATGTTGGCACTATTGCTGGCACCTTGTGGTATGGTTGGGCACCTTATTGCTGGCACCTTGTGGTGGGCGGTTGGCACTATTGCCGACACCTTGTGGTATGGTTGGCACTCATTGCTGGCACCTTGTGGTATGGTTGGCACTATTGCCGACACCTTGTGGTATGGTTGGCAACCATTGCTAGTGAAGCCAGGTGGCTGGCACCTTGTAGTATGGTTGGCACCATTGCTGGCACCTTGTGGTATGGTTGGCACCATTGCCGACACCTTATGTAGTATGGTTGGCACTATTCATGGCACCTTGTGGTATGGTTGGCACTATTGCCGACACCTTGCAGGCTGGCTATAATTCATTGCTGGCACCTTGTGGTATGGTTGGCACTATTAAGCTGGCACCTTTGCATGGTTGGCACCTGTTACACCTTGTGGTATGGTTGCTGGCACTGGCTGCCGACACTTTGTGGTATGGTTGGCACCATTGCTGGCACCTGTAGTATGGTTGGCACTATTGCTGGCACCTTGTGGCATGGTTGGCACTCATTGCTGGCACCTTAGGAAAGGCTGGCACTATTGCTGGCACCTTTGTGGCATGGTTGTTCATTAAGCTGGCACCCTGGTATGCTGGTACCATTGCTGGCACCTTGTGGTATGGTTGGCACTATTGCTGGCACCTTGTGGTATGGTTGGCACTACGCTGGCACCTTGTGGTATGGTTGGCACCTTATTGCTGAAACCTTTGTGGTATGGTTGGCACCATTGCTGGCACCTTGTGGTATGGTTGGCACTATTGCTGGCACCTTTAGGTATGGTTGGCACTATTGCTGGCAACTCTTGTGGTATGGTTGGCACCATTGCTGGCACCTTTGTGGTATGGTTGGCACTATTGCTGGCACCCAGGGTATGGTTGGCACCATTGCTGTTAACCTTGTAGCCACACCATTGTTACACCTTTGTGGTGCGGCTGGGTACCTTATTGCCGGCACCTTGTGGTATGGTTGGCGACCATTGCTGGAAAACTGCAGGTGGTTGGCACCATTGCTGGCACCTTGTGGCATGGTTGGCACTATTGCTGGCACCTTGTGGTATGGTTGGCACTATTGCTGGCACCTTTGTGGTATGGTTGGCACTATTGCTGGCACCTTGTGGTATGGCTAAAACTGGTTGCTGGCAACTCGGTGGTATGGTTGGCACCATTGCTGGCACCTTGTGGTATGGTTGGCACTATTGCTGGCACCTTGTGGTATGGTTGGCACCTATTGCTGGCACCTTGTGGTATGGTTGGCACTATTGCTGGCACCTTGTGGTATGGTTGGCACTATTGCTGGCACCTTCTGGATCTGGTTGGCACTATTGCTGGCACCTTGTGGTATGGTTGGCACTATTGCTGGCACCTTGTGGTATGGTTGGCACTATTGCTGGCACCTTGTGGTATGGTTGGCACTATTCTCGGCACCTTGTGGTATGGTTGGCACTATTGCTGGCACCTTGTGGTATGGTTGGCACTATTCTCGGCACCTTCTGGATCTGGTTGGCACTAGATCGTGTGGTTGGCACTACCTAATGGCATTTGTTAATCGTAAAATATATTGTGAACTCATGTGACCCAACACTTTACTATATTAACCTCATAATGTTAACTTAAGACTTAACCTCATAATGTTAACTAAGACTTAACCTCATAATGTTAACTAAGACTTAACCTCATAATGTTAACTAAGACTTAACCTCATAATGTTAACTAAGACTTAACCTCATAATGTTAACTAAGACTTAACCTCATAATGTTAACTTAAGACTTAACCTCATAATGTTAACTAAGACTTAACCTCATAATGTTAACTAAGACTTAACCTCATAATGTTAACTAAGACTTAACCTCATAATGTTAACTAAGACTTAACCTCATAATGTTAACTAAGACTTAACCTCATAATGTTAACTAAGACTTAACCTCATAATGTTAACAAAGACTTAACTTCATAATGTTAACTTAAGACTTAACCTCATAATGTTAACTAAGACTGAACCTCATAATGTTAACTAAGACTTAACCTCATAATGTTAACTAAGACTTAACCTCATAATGTTAACTAAGACTTAACCTCATAATGTTAACTTAAGACTTAACCTCATAATGTTAACTAAGACTTAACCTCATAATGTTAACTTAAGACTTAACCTCATAATGTTAACTAAGACTTAACCTCATAATGTTAACTTAAGACTTAACCTCATAATGTTAACTAAGATCTTAACCTCATAATGTTAACCTGACACTAACCCTTGTATGCTCTCCGTCTGGCAGGTGGGTACGGCTATACTGGCGAAGGACAACGCCCGGCGGGGGGAGATCCAGCATTCTTCCAAGGTAATTAAACCAATCGATCCTTTCTGTTACTCAAAAAAAAAAAAAAAAACAATAAATTTAACCAAAAACCAAAAAAATATAAAAAATAGATAAATATAAACTTAAAATTATTACACCCAAAAAAGAGAGAGAAATTAACATCATGAAATAAAATAGGCCTATGTTAATCTGAGATAAAGTAGGCCTATGTTAATATGAGATAAAGTAGGCCTATAAGAATGATAACCAAATTGTAGTAGAGAATTATGTTTGTTAAGTCCTAAGGTAACTCTAGCAATACCTGTCCCGTAGATGGTAATTAGTGGAACCGTTAACCTG
>NW_024713624.1:0-5000 GCF_018991925.1 Homarus americanus | reverse complement strand
AGTGTGTGTGTGTTAGAACCACTATTGTCATGTGTGTGTTAGACACTATTACACAGTGTGTGTTTGTAGTACACTATTAGCCACAGTGTGTGTGTGTGTTAGATCACTCACTATTAGCCACAGTGTGTGTTGTTAGTACCACTATTAGCCACACAGTGTGTGTTAGTACCACTATTAGCCACAGTGTGTGTGTGTTAGAACCACTATTAGTCACAGTGTGTGTGTGTGTTAGTACCACTATTAGCCACAGTGTGTGTGTGTGTTAGCAAACTATTAGCCACAGTGTGTGTGTGTTAGTACAACTATTAGCCACAGTGTGTGTGTGTTAGTACCACTATTACTACAGTGTGTGTGTTAGGAACCACTATAGCTGTCTGTGTGTGTGTGTGTTAGAACCACTATTAGCCACACAGTGTGTGTGTGTTAGTACTACTATTAGCTACAGTGTGGTGTGTGTTAAAAGCACTATTAACATGTGTGTGTGTGTGTAAACTACTATTAGCCATGTGTGTGTGTGTGTGTGTTAGAACTAATTATTAAATACAGTGTGTGTGTGTGTTAGTACCACTATTAGCCACAGTGTGTGTTAGTACTGCTATTAGCTACAGTGTGTGTGTGTGTTAGAACCACTATTAGCCACAGTGTGTGTGTGTTAGTACCACTATTACCGTTACAGTGTGTGTGTGTTAGAACCACTATTAGCCACAGTGTGTGTGTGTGTGTTAGTACTATTAGCTAGCAGTGTGTGTGTGTGTTAGTACCACTATTAGCCACAGTGTGTGTGTGTTAGGAACCACTATTAGTCGTGTGTGTGTGTGTGTGTTAGTACCACTATTAGCCACAGTGTGTAGACCAACAAGTGTGTGTGTGTTAGTACCACTATTACAGTGTGTGTGTGTGTGTTAGTACCACTATTAGCCACAGTGTGTGTGTTAAGTACCACTATTACTGCTGTGTGTGTTAGTAACACCACTATTAGCCACAGTGTGTGTGTGTGTTAGTACCACTATTAGCCACAGTGTGTGTGTGTTAGTACCACCATATGCAGTGTGTGTTAGTACCACTATTAGCCACAGTGTGTGTGTGTTAGCAACCAATATTACACACAGTGTGTGTGTGTTAGCACCACTATTAGCCACAGTGTGTGTGTGTGTGTTAGTACCACTATTAGCCACAGTGTGTGTGTTAGCACTAATTATTAAATACAGTGTGTGTGTGTTAGAACCACCACAGCCACAGTGTGTGTGTTAGCACCAACTATTAACAGCCAGTGTGTGTGTGTTAGCACCACTATTAGCCACAGGTGTGTAGTTAGTACCACATTACAGTGTGTGTGTGTTAGTACCACCATTAGCTGGTGTGTGTGTGTTAGGACTTACAGGTGTGAAACAGTGTGTTAGAGCCACAGTGTGTTGAGCCAGTGTGTTAGGAGCCACAGTGTGTTGCACACAGTGTGTTAGAGCCACAGTGTATAGACCACAGTGTGTGTGTTAGGGGCCACAGTGTGTGTAGGAGCCACAGTGTGTGTTAGGGACCACAGTGTGTGCAAGGTAGCCACAGTGTGTGTTAGACCACAGTGCAAGGTAGCCACAGTGTATAGGAGCCACATTGTGTGTTAGGGCCACAGGTGTGTTAGAGCCACAGTGTAAGCTAGAGCCACAGTGTGTGTTAGGAGCCACAGGTGTGTTAGAGCTACAGTGTAAGTTAGAGCACAGTGTTAGAGCCACAGTGTGTGTTAGAGCCACAGTGTAAGAGCCACAGTAAAAGTAAGTAGGTTTCACAGTGTGTTAGGAGCCACAGTGTGTGTTAGAGCCACAGGTGTGTGTGTGTTAGAGCCACAGTGTGTGTTAGACACAGTGTGTGTGTTAGGAGCCACAGTGTGTGTTAGAGCTAAGCAGTGTGTTAGGAGCCACAGGTGTTAGGAGCCACAGTGTGTGTTAGGGAGCCACAGTGTGTGTTAGAGCCACAGTGTGTGTTAGAGCCACAGGTGTTAGGACACAGTGTGTGTTAGGAGCCACAGTGTGTGTTTAGCGCACGAGGCGTCACCACTGCAGGAGATGCCTCCCCACACCCAGATGCCGCTATGGGTATCTTTATGTTACTTGGCCTATTCTCTTTCATCTGTGTTCTGCATCTCTATCACGATCACTCTCATGTGTCTGTCTCTCTCTGTCTCTCTCTGTTCCTGTCTGCATCGTTTTATCATTCTTTTAATCCATTTATATTGTGCTTCAGGCCCTTGATGCAATTATTGTTTTTGTTTTCGTGTTATATTTTCATTATCTTATCCTCTGTGTGTGTGTGTGTGTGTGTGTGTGTGTGTGTGTGTGTGTGTGTGTGTGTGTGTGTGTGTGTGTGTGTGTGTGGGGTTGTGTGTGAAGGATTTACTGAGTTCACAGTATGTCTTTCTGTGTTATACATACTGCAAGGGGATCTGATTGGCTTCTTCGATGTTCTAGCACGGTTTTGATAGGCTGGGGTCATGGATTGTTACCGTTCCGAATTTCTGGGGACACAAAACCAAATGTTCCTTGAGTGGCGGAGGACGCAAGGTTGACGCTCTGATTGGCGAAAGCGACCTAATGCTGACGCTCTGGCGGTGGCAAACGCAAGGCTGACTCCTCTGATCGGGCGGGCGACGCAAGGCTGACTCTCTGATTATGGGCGAGCAAGGCCGATCATCCGATTGGCGGGCGACGCAAGCCGACGCCTGATTGGCAGTCGACGCAAGGCTGACGCCTCTGATTATGTGATTTGGCCAAGGCTGACGCCTGATTGGCGGGCGGCCAAGGCTGACGCTCTGATTGGCGGGCGAAGCAAGGCTGACGCCTGATTGGCGGGCGGCTAAGAAGGACGGGGCCTGATTGGCGGGCGATGTAGGCCTGACAGATTGCAGCGCAGGAAGCAGGCGCAAGAGGAAGGAAGGAAGGAGGACTTAGTGAGGGAATGACAGGGGCGGCCGCTTTCCTCTTCCCTTCCCCTCCCTCCCTCCCCACCTTCTCCCTCCCTTCACCCCTTCCACTCACCCCTTCACCCCTTCCACTCACCCCTTCCACTCACCCCCTTCTCACCCCTCACCCTCATCCATTCTTCCCCCACTTCAATCCCCCTGCCACCCCCCATCCCGGAAACTCAAGTATTCAGGGCAGACCAGAGCCGATAGGGGGAGGGGAGGGGGCAGAGGACCTGGCCACAGACTGCCAGAAAGCCGTCAACCACCCCACTGCCCCCACCTCACCCTCACCACCACTGCCACCACTTCCCTACCCACTCACCTCTCAGACAACACTGCCAACGTACCGACAAACACGCACACTGGGACACTGGGACTGTAGGGAGAGCAGGAGGATGGAAGCACAAGGAGTGGGAGGAGAAGAAACCAACGAGAAATGGGAGGAAAAAAATAAAATGAATGAAAAGAACGATATAGGAAATGGGCATAAAGAAAGAGAATTAAAGAAAAATGAAAGATACTGATAATAAGAAAGAACACACTAGAGCAGGGAGACGTGTGATAGATGGCGGTTGCTGTGAGCAGGTACACACACACACACAGACACACAGACACAGACACACACACACACACACACACACACACACACACAGACACACACACACACACACACACACACACACACACACACACACACACACACACACACACACACACACGCAGACACTTGAAGTAGACAGGTAAGAGAGAGAGAGAGACAGATGGGAAGGGATCAACTGCTTTGAGACACCAAAGACGTGGGAGAATATTCCAAGATTGATGAATAAGGAAGAGAAGGAAGGGGGGGGAGGGAGGAGAAGGGGAGGGATTACAAGGTTGAGGAGGGAGGGAGGGAGGGAGGGAGGGGAGAGAGGGAGGAGAGAGGGGAGGAAGGGAGAAGAAGGGACGATAAGCTGAGGAGGAGGGGAGGGAGGGAGGGAGGAGAGAGGGAGGGAGAGAGGAGGAAGGAGAGAAGGAGGAGGAAAAGAATGAACAGTGTACTTAAGATGTTATGAGAGAGAGAGAGAGAGAGAGAGAGAGAGGGAGAGAGAGAGAGAGAGAGAGAGATTTGATTGACTGACTGGGACTGATTTTTGACTGCCTGAGTGACCGACTGACCAACAAGTTGCCTGGGGTTTCATGGATTAACCGAGTGACTGATATCCCTGACCGACTGGCTGACCTTACACTGACTGGTTGACTGACCGACCGAACTGACTGGCTGGACTGACTGACCTGGACCGACTGGCTGACTGACTGACTGACCGATCACTGACTGGACCGGACCGACTGGCTGGACTAATTGACTTCGACTGATCGACTGACTGACTGACTGACTGACTGACAAAGCGACGTAAATAGAGAGCTTGATTGAGTGATATAAGGTAATGCACATAACGCTATAGGTGTATTATTATTGATCAATAATATGCATACCTAACATTAGTGTGTGTGGCTGGACTGGATACAGCTCTGTCTCCTATTAAGGATCCCTGGTTCGAACTTTGCGCATCTCCCCGGTCCACACCTAGCTGTATATTGCACCTATCTATCTATCTATCTATCTATCTATCTATCTATCTATCTGGCTGCATATCTATCTGGTTGTATATCTGTTTATCTGTCTGGCTGTATATTCAATATCTATCTATCTATCTATCTATCTATCTATCTATCTATCTATCTATCTATCTATCCGCTATAACAATGTTTAGTATTTAAAATTAACTTCAAAATTACTTTTTAATTCTTTCTTTTTAACATTTTAAAATGATAATAACATGTTGTGTACGATAATAACATGTTGTGTACGATAATAACATGTTGTGTGTAATGATAATAAATATGTTGTGGTAATGCATAATAACATGCGTTAGGTACGATAATAACATGTTGTGTACGACAATGTAACATGTTGTGTACGATAATAACATGTTGCGGGGTACGATATCAACATGTTGTGCACGATAACAACATAGCAATACGAAACTCGAACGAAGCCACCGAT
>NW_024713623.1:0-14426 GCF_018991925.1 Homarus americanus | reverse complement strand
CTGGCAGTGTCTGAGGTGTACATGACAGTGTATGAGGTGTACCTGGCAGTGTCAGCGGTGTACCTGGGAGTGTCAGCGGTGTACCTGGGAGTGTTAGAGGTATATCAGGGAGTGACAGAGGTGTACCTAGGAGTGTCAGAGGTGTACCTAGGAGTGTGAGAAGTGTACGTGGGAGTGTCTGAGGTGTACCTGGAAGTGTCAGGGATGTACCAGGGAGTGTCAGTGGAGTACCTGGCAGTGTCAAAGGTGTACCTGGGAGTGTCAGAGATGTACCTGGGGGTGTCAGAGGTGTATCTGGGAGTGTCATACGTGTACCTGGGAGTGTCAGAGGTGTACCAGGGAATGTCAGTGGATTACTTGGGAGTGTCAGAGGTGTACCTGGGAGTGTCAGATGTGTACCTTGGAGTGTCAGAGGTGTACCTGGGAGTGTCAAAGATGTACCTGGGAGTGTTGGAGGTGTACCTGGGAGTGTCAGCGGTGTACCTGGGAGTGTCTGAGGTGTACCTGGGAGTGACAGAGGTGTGCCTGGGAGTGTCAGCGGTGTACCTGGAGTGTCAGGAGGTGCACCAGGAATGTCAGTGAGTACAGAGTGTCAAAGGTGTACCTGGGAGGCTGAGATGTACCTGGGAGTGTCACAGGAGTACCTGGGATTGTCAGAGGTGTACTTGGCAGTGTCAGAGGTATACCTGGGAGTGTCAAAGATGTACCTGGGAGTGTGAGAGGTGTACTTGGGAGTGTCAGAGGTGTACCTGGGAGTGTCAGAGGTGTACTTGGGAGTGTCAGAGGTGTACCTAAGAGTGTCCGAGGTGTACCTGGGAGTGTCAGAGGTGTACCTGGGAGTGTCGGAGGTGTGCCTGGGAGTGTAAGAAGGGTACCTGGGAGTGTCGGATGTAATGAGTGATTGTCAGGACCGAAACCCAGCCCAGTAATTATGCCGCATATGGCCAGTAAGAGCACTGCAGACCTCGTGGTACCACCACATTCCGGGTTGACACACCTCAGGTCGACCCAAGGGACTTGACCTCGCCCGCTAATGACGTGAGCCGGGTGACCTACAACCGCACCTAGCCAAGACACCTGGCCAGGACCACACCTGCACACAGCTAGCCAGATCAAACCAGATTAGTGTTAATTGTTAGAGGTCAGAAGCCGGCTGGGCCGACCCCATATAAAGGCCCTACAGTCCCGTCCACGGGGATTATCATTATCATTCTGATTCTGGTCATACTGATTCTCATTCTGGTTGCTGTCATCTCCCTCCCGTTCGGGTCGTCACTCGGTTCACTAAGCAGAGTCACGCACGTCCCCTCCCCAGGTCGGGAGGGAGACCTCCCGACCAGAACACGGCATCGCCAGCTAAGCAGACTCTCCCATAGGAGGCAGCCCAGCCAGCACTCACTGGGCCTACGGCAGGGTAACGTGAGTCTTGTCAGAACGTCCTAGGGTGAGTTACCTACTGTGGGAAGTGCATTCATTCAGGTGTTTCCGAGAGTCGGTGTCAAGTAACGTAAAGCATAATGTGTTAGTACCCCGATATAGTATTGATATTAATGTGTCCATGTCATTGAGTGAATTAATAAATAGTTGTATCGAAGAGGTGTTTAACAAGTTGTCCCTTTAAGAAGTGATATATGTGTATTGACATACGAGATGAGATAAGCGTAGTGACGCTGTGCAAATAACATCCAGGCCACGCTACCAAGTTTCCTATCTTTACATTCCTACTCTCTATACTTCCTACCTATATATGTAATTCTCTTCTTGTGAGATTTGTCTCATTACAATGGTGGCAGCGCACTTAACGTAAGAACTCACGCCTATTCCCCTTAGTGTTCAGTACAGTGATAGTTAGAATCTTTTGAAGTGAATTTTTTTTTTGCGAATGCACTTCCAACTGATCCATCATCCCTTTAGGATTGTTTCTCTGTCAAATGTCACTCACAGTACCACCCATGGCCAGCCGGACGTCAACCACAGTACATACGAGCAGAGAAGAACCAGCATGATGAAAGCAGCGTGATGAATGCAGCTTGATGAAGGCAGCACGAAACCCACCACACACCACGTCACTTCTTTCAAGTCCTCCCTTGGTCTAGGATTAAGAAGATTTTATATTTTTCTACTTTAGGAAGTTAAGGAGTGTGGAATGGATCGCCACACAACGAACCCTGGTGAGCCCAGCCAGGGAGGGATTCACCACTGTGGAAGGTGTAAGACAGGACGGTCTTTGGTCTCGCCGACACTCACGTACGGAGGGCGAGCCCTGGTCCGCGGAACCTGCCTTACGAGTCATCTAAGGAGACGACAGCCCAAGCAGTGGACCGGCCTTCATCCCGGCCGGAGGGGGCCGACGGCAGATGAACAGAAAATCGTCTGGAATATGTTGAAAATGATGATGTTGCAGAGAAGAAATACAGATGGAGCAGAAAAATTCATCTGGAATATGAAAATGAAGATGTATAAAGATATGCAGATGAGCAGAAAAATTCGTCTGGAATATGAAAATGAAGATGTATAAAGAAACGCAGATGAACAGAAAATTCGTCTGGAATATGAAAATGATGATGTACTAAGAAAAAAGGAAGATGGAACAGAAAATTCATCTAGAAGACGTTGAAAATGAGGCTCTAAACGTAGAGGAAGAACGCAGATGGGACAGAAAACTCGTCTGGAATAGTATAGAAACCAGGAGGAAGTGAGAAGAAGTCAGAAGGTGTGGAGAAACGACCTACAAGGTGCGGTATGTGAAGAAAGAAGACAGAAGATGTGCTATGTGAAGAAAGAAGACAGAAGATGTGCTGTCCTGACATCACAAGAAAGTCGATGATGAAGGACCAACCGACTACAGCTGCTGAGCTGCCGCCATCCCCTATTTTTCAGATACCAGCTGGATGGAAGACGTGAGCTATGCCGGACCCAACTAATGTACTGATGTTGTTGATGTATAATAAAAAGATATCAATACCCTAATATGTGAAGTAGGAACATTTTTTGTGTATTTTGAAGTATTTTCTCTGATTTTGTTGATGTTTACTACAAAGAATGTCTTTTTTTAGTCTCACTTTTTTCTATGAGTTCATTTGATCAATGTCTTGGACTATGAAACACGATGTTGTAGCTATATTACTGACTGAGATGAATTAGTATTTTGACATGGGCTGATAAGGAAATGTAACACCTGTTATTGTTTGTAGAATGTGATTTGCAAGTTTGCCTCGGACACTATGCTACATATGAAGGATTTTTTCATTCTATGTTCACTTGCTATGTTTCCTTTTTCTCCTGGCATAGAAGCTTTGATCATGGCGGGAGGTATAGTGAGCTTTGTCAGATCAAACTAGCGCCAGTAGAAAAACATACACCTATGAGATTGTTGTTTGTAAATGTGAGACTATGTTCTCGCCCCAGGGATTATCTTTGACACCACACGTGATGTTGCTGTCTATATGTGGCATCAGTCTCTGTGATGAAGCTTTGGTCTTGGCGGGAGGTGTAATGAGTGATTGTCAGACCAAACCTTACAGCCCAGAATTATGCCGCATATAACAGCAAGAGCACTGCAGACCTCGTGGTACCACCACATTCCGGGTTGACACACCTCAGGTCGACCCAAGGGACTTGACCTCGCCCGCTAATGACATGAGCCGGGTGACCTAGCCAAGACACCTGGCCAGGACCACACCTGCACACAACTATCCAGATCAAACCAGTTTAGTGTTAATTGTTAGAGGTCAGAAGCCGGCTGGGCCGACCCCATATAAAGGCCCTACAGTCCCGTCCACGGGCATTATCATTATCATTCTGATTCTGGTCATACTGATTCTCATTCTGGTTGCTGTCCTCTCTCTCCCGTTCGGGTCGTCACTCGGTTCACTAAGAAGAGTCACGCACGTCCCCTCCCCAGGTCGGGAGGGAGACCTCCCGACCAGACCACGGCATCGCCAGCTAAGCAGACTCTCCCATAGGAGGCAGCCCAGCCAGCACTCACTGGGCCTACGTCAGGGTACACGTGAGTCTTGTCAGAACGTCCTAGGGTGAGTTACCTACTGTGGGAAGTGTATTCATTCAGGTGTGTCCGAGAGTCAGTGTCAAGTAACGTAAAGCATAATGTGTTAGTACCCCGATATAATAGTGATATTAATGTGTCCATGTCATTGAGTGAAGTAATAAATAGTTGTATCAAGAGGTGTTTAACAAGTTGTCCCTTTAAGAAGTGATATATGTGTATTGACATACGAGATAAGATAAGCGTAGTGACGCTGTGCAAAGAACATCCAGGCCACGCTACCAAGTTTCCTATCTTTACATTCCTACTCTCTATACTTCCTACTTATATATATATTCTTCCTCTCATTGTGTTCTGTATCATTATATCCAGATTAACTACCCTTAGATACTTGATACAGGAAGGGCGTATTACGGCATTAATATAAAGATCCGGATTAACAACCTTTAGATACTTGATACAGGAAGGGCGTATTACGGCATTAATATAAAGATCCGGATTAACAACCCTTAGATACTTGAAACAGGAAGGGAGTATTACGGCATTTATATAAAAATCCGGATTAACAACCCTGAGATACTTGAATATTGACCCGGAATGAGATAATAAGAAGAACAATAATTGAGGCTTTATAATTATGGGGTCCTGGTAGAGCGGGGCGTCCCAATATATCACTTCACCGTAAACTAGTGACTATGGAACAGCCTACTCTGGAGCGAGGGTACGGCATTAAACAGATCCGGATTCTTCCCTAAACTCGATAAGACTTACTACACGACTGCCACGTGTAATAACAGGCAAGCCTTATGACACTTGGAACCTAATATCCTACGTCTGTCACTCTTACTGTACGATAATACCAATATATGCACACACATATGAAGGAAACTTTAAACCACCGTAAAGTAATTGTGAACAGAAGTGACTGGGAGGAATAATTAACAATGAGTAACAAGGGGGTTAAGAAATATGGCACTTAAGGTCGTGTCATGTCACGGTCGCCATTTGTTACGAGTTGGGGGTTTAGAATATAGTTAAAAGTCTACCCAGATCCCAACAGGCAACAACAATAAAAAAACAAAGACAATCGGACTATAAAAGGGTAGACAAAGGATGAGAGTGCTTGGTGTGTATAATAAAGTACCATAAATTCCTTAACAAAATATTCAGCTTTCTATAATTTACCCTTAACCAAACTTAACCTAAACATTAACAGTATATACATATTTATACAACATACAATTTTGAGGCAAGTGGACGCGGGGAGGCAATATAAGTTTACAAATACTTAAGTGAGGAGCTGAGATGGCTGACGAGTAAGGCTGAGTATTGAAGACGGTGGCAGGTAGTCACTGTGCCGTAGGTTTCCAGGATAGGTGATCCTGTGGTCACTTCCCAGAGTGAACTGAACTCTCATCGAACTGGAGCTGACGAAGAAGACTTGTAGGAGGTGACGCAACAACCAGGATATGGAGAAGGGAAACCCCGGAGTGGTAACTAAGACTAGTCATACTCGTGTTTCGTCCCTAGATGGCGTTGCTCGTGGTGCTGGGTAGGTAGATCAGGACAATAGATGGCGTGGTTCGTAGTGCTGGGTAGGTAGATCATGACAATTGGTGGCGTGGTTCGTAACAATATATATATATATATATATATATATATATATATATATATATATATATATATATATATATATATATATATATATATATATATATATATATATATATATATATATATATATATATATATATATATATATATATATATATATATATATATATATATATATATATATATATATATATATATATATATATATATACTGTATATATATATATATATATATATATATATATATACATATATATAGAAAACGCTATTGTGAGTTTCCTTTCTCACCTCCATCCTTAGTGCGAGATCTTTTACATGTAAGTATGTATGTGAGCCTAACAAAGAGAAATTAGACAACTGACCACATACACTACGCTACAAGGTGACGCAGTCTTCTTCCTTAAAGTAGTCAGTTACACGCCCAAGTAAAATATTCGTATAGATACAAGGCAATTGTAAGCTTATTAACTAATTTGCATTGCCTGAGGACACAGACACAGACAGACACACACACACAGACACAGTTAGACATTCAGATAAACATTACGACTTTGCTGTCACTCGGAATCGAGTATCACGATCATCCAGCTATGTTACAATGAAATGCGTTATTAGAGATGTCACCTAGGTTGGTGAGTTCTGAGGTGATTAAAGACACCTATACGGGACCGGTAGGTTCGATCACAGATGTTGCACATGTGGGGGGCTACATCTAGTGCAAGAGGGGCGGCGGCAGCGTCTTTCCGACGTTGGCGCTTGTCTGCCTCGTTATGCAATAGGGCTAACTCGAAAGTATTCACACGGTGTGGAGTAATCGTCTCCCAGGTGAGGGGGTCGATTTGGCACTTTTCAGGTGTCTCTTAAGACTATCATTATATCTTTTCAGTTGACCACCAGCGTTACGTTTACTATTCGTTATGTGACCGTAAAATAGCTGCTTTGGGAGTCTACTGTTGTCCATGCAGGTAACTTGGCCAGTCCAACGTAGTTGTCCATGGATAATGGTAGCCTCGATACTTCTACAGTTGGTGTCAGCAAGCATACTAGCATTTGTTCTCTTGTCTTCCCAGCGAAGTCGGAGGATGGAATGTAGATTCTGTGAGGAAGTTCCGCCTCAGGAAGAAGTCTGTTTAGGAAGATTCGGGCGATAATCTCGCCAGCTACGGACAGCAGCGAGATTCCGCGGTAGTTGCCACAGTCTGACCGGTGTCCCTTGTTCTTATAAATATTTACGATGGAGGCGTCTTTAAGAGCTTGGGGGATTTCCTCCTTTTTCCATATAATCTCCAGGAGAGAGTGGAGACGACTGGTATGCAGAGGTCCTCCTGCTTTATACACCTCGGCTGGAATTCCATCAGGGCCTAAGCTTTGTTATTTTTCATCTTTTTTATGGCAGTAGCTACCTCATCCAGGGATGGAGGATAGCTGAGGTGGGTCAGCTCTGGAGGGGCCTGCTGGGTAGTCAGGATATCCACATCAGTGTTTCGGTTGAGCAGCGACTGGTAGTGCTCCTTAATTATGAAGTTACCATCGGATGAGCGGAGGGGAGCTGTGACACGAGTGATTAGCCCATAAAATGGAATTAAAGAAATTTTGCATCTTGTGCTGATCTGGAAACTTTTGTGTTTCACATGCTTTATTTTTAAACCAGTCGTATACCAACAAAAAGTTAATTTTAACATTATTTCATTAATACAACAAACATTCTATTGAGGAATATTATCAGAGAATAAGTATATTTTTATCTATATTAATTAATGCATTGAATAATTTGTATTTCTTGATTTATGTGTGAAATTACGAAGAGATATACCGTACTGTATATGGTTACTTGAGGCCAGCACTAAGATCATCACTGTTATACTGTATAAGGAAAAACAAAAACAAAAGAAGGCAATGCTTGTTAATATGCAGGAGATTGGCATCCTCACTCATGGGTAAATATAAGAAATTGGGGGCATAGCTTTTAGTGTAAACAAATATGACCCAACTCAAGGTTTTACAAGTAGATAACACAACAGACAGTCAGGTATGTTAACATAAGTCCTTGAGTTAGGTATAATTTTGGGTAGATTACAAGCTATGACCGTCGTTCCATTAAATTTACCCATAATTTAGTATGCTTACTTCCTTTACTGATTGAAACTTACCATTGAAATAATAACTGTATATTGAGAAGCATTAACATTCTGATTACTTTTTTCTTGTATGAGATTGATGATCTTCGTTCTGGGTTTACTGGAGAGTTAAGCGACAATGGGTATGGTATATTTATGATTTATTTCGTGTATAATTCAGAGAGAATTCTGCGTGTTAGTTAACTTCAGTGAATATACTGTAAATCAATTGTCTGAGAATTTCTCCTTCTGGAATGCCTGTTTCATTAACAATATTATCATTAAAATTACTTTTTATTACTAAATATTCTACGAAATAATATAGCACAAGCAAGGTCAGCTGAATTATGCATTTGTCAAAAATAAGTTATTGCACTGGCAGTATTTCTTTTGATCTTCATTCTTCTACCTTACTAGACCACCAGACAAACACCTTCCATGGAGCAACTGGACTATCTCAGCTGCTAATAAATTTTAATTCTTAAATGGCGGGATTCCTCAGACGGGCTCCTTGATCACGTCATGTGCAGTTGGGCTGTAAAATATTGTGTGGCAGGCGTCGCCAGGCAGATATTAATCATGCTTGAGTGATTTTGTCACAGTATACACAGGCAACAGTCACCCATTTTTCATCTGGAAACGATGCAATTTCTTATTTTCCTGCACCTATTTTCGTCACCAAAAAGTGTCACTTTTGTGCTTTTTTGTGTGATCAGCAAACAGTTCAGAAACAATTTTGTCCCAAACATCAGGATCAAAGACAAAGCACAATTCTTGAATGGGTAATGTAACACCATTCAGACATCGGAAACTTGATTTATTCACTGCTGACCTTAATAATGAACAGCGGCCCATAACTATATTTTTGCTTAGCTTCCACGGGAAGATTGTTATTGGGAGAGTTAACTAAGCCACACAGTCTCGTGCAAAAATTACTAAACCAATATGAGTCAAGCTTCCACATATGAAGGTAAATTTAGCGGGGTGTGATGACGAAATGGATTCTAACATGGAAACTAAAAGTGTTTTAGTATCAGTTAATATTATAAAGCATCATGATTAATTTCTTGTAGATAATAAATTTAAATATTTAAATCGTTGCGCTAATTTGCAACCTAAAGGCTGGTGACCCAAGTCTATCGGCTAATACCTGTTGTCTCTGCAGTAGTCAACGGGGTAAGAGTTCAGGAGAAGCACATAACGGATGGTCATCCCTTGTTCTCAATGTCAACTTTAGCACAACAGTTATCTAAATACTATACAACAAACAGGCGACCTTTTCAAACATGCCAGAAACCTGCAACATAACAACCAGTGGACGGATTTTAAAACAAGCGTAGAACACAATATTTACAACCAGTCAACCGGGAAATTTTAGCTAACACAGGGATCATTTTTTATTCGTTTGTTCAGTTGTAATTAACGCCGTTGTAGGAAAAAATAATGGTGCTTTTCACTGATAAAGAATATTTTTTTTCTGTGAGATATTAGCAAAATTGATCTACTGTGACTTTACCAGTTATTGTACAATATATCTGGATAGCGAACATTAGCTGGACGCCTTTGACACACCAGGAAGGACTCGTGTATGAATTTTGTTTTTCTCCCAATTAAATTTGTTTCTTAATTTTTGATTCTGAAAAAAAAGAGATTGATATTCATTCACCGTAGAGAGAGTTCATGTCTTCACACCTCTCTTTGACAGTGAACAACTTGGCAAACTTTATCCTGACACTTGACAATGTTGACCCACGACACTCTGATGCAGCTCTCGAGAATACTGTGTGGTGTGAGCAGCATGAAGCAGCATCACCGCCTCAACTAAATGCTTTACTCTTAAAGAGAATATATTTGTGGTAAAAAAGGGAACCATTGCCGTGAATAATGCAGCAACACATCACCCTCAGCCTCCATGATTCATCGATATCCATTTTCTCTGATACCAACTCCATTTTCTCTCACAAAATCAATGGCGGAGGCTTTAAAGCAGAGTAAAAAGTTATCGTGGAATGGAGTACCTTGACTTTCATCAAGCTTTGTTACTTTGGTTGTTGAAGCCTGGAAGCATCATTTCTAATATTTAAACACATTATATAATAAATTATCTGAGAACAAATGTATCGATTAAGCATAAACATTGTAACAATGCGAAAAGTATAAGGCATTAAACTTACGTACATTCATCTTGCCGAGAGTGTAATTAATGCTTCGCTCTGCCATGCGCCAGGGGAGGGTAATGGCGCCTCTGCCCCGCCAGCTGACTAAAAAAAAACACACAGTTGCCAAGCGCCTTTTAGTGATCCCGTAACCTTCTGGAAATCTATTCATTTGTTGAGTTTATTTCTCCAGCTCTCCCTGTGATGGGTTTATGTACAAGAACTGTCTTCCTTAGTGGTACAATGAATTATAGTGAATAGGGTAAATATTATCGAGTACGAATGTGCATTATGTTTAGGGAAAAACTCTGGGGCTCATGAATAAAACGCAGGAAAATGTGGTTTGTAATTTAGAGTGAAAAATGGCTTTGTCAAACTCTCGCTTGTGTCGTGTCCCGGCTGTGAGACCGGATATTGACATATCTCTTTAAAACTACAACATTATCACGATTAATTTATAAAGACAAGACTAGAACCATTTACATACTTCTTTATATTTATAAATTGAGTTGAAAAACACTTGTAGTGAGAGCGGAGGAGGAAGTTAGAGGGCTACAATACACGGTGGTCGTCGGCCTCCAGCTCGGGTTTACGACACTGCTCCAATATTTCAACTGCGAGAGCCGTATAACATTCCCGCATTGCCGGTGACCCCACAAGTGTGCTGCTGCTGGTCTGCTGTGGAGCTCGTCCTCTTCCCGTTTATGTTTCATTCTTGATTCGATTTGGTTTAGTTCTGGTCTCGATTCTGATTGATTTTGGTATATATTTTGTCTCGTTCTGATCTAGAGATGTATCGTTCTGATTTCGATACTGTCTCGTTCTGATCTAGATACTGTCTCGTTCTGATCTCCATACTGTCTCGTTCTGATCTACATACTGTCTCGTTCTGATCTACATACTGTCTCGTTCTGATCTACATACTGTCTCGTTCTGATCTACATACTGTCTCGTTCTGATCTACATACTGTCTCGTTCTGATCTACATACTGTCTCGTTCTGATCTACCTACTGTCTCGTTCTGATCTACATACTGTCTCGTTCTGATCTACGTACTGTCTCGTTCTGATCTACTTATTATCTCGTTCTGGTCTAGATATTGTCTCGTTCAGATCTAGAAATTGTCTCGTTCTGATCTAGATACTGTCTCGTTCAGATCTAGATATTGTCTCGCTCTGATCTAGAAATTGTCTCGTTCTGATCAAGAAATTGTCTCGTTCTGATCTAGAAATTGTCTCGTTCAGATCTAGATACTGTCTCGTTCAGATCTAGATATTGTCTCGTTCAGATCTAGATATTGTCTCGCTCTGATCTAGAAATTGTCTCGTTCAGATCTAGATATTGTCTCGCTCTGATCTAGAAATTGTCTCGTTCTGATCTAAATGCTGTTTCGTTCAGATCTAGATATTGTCTCGCTCTGATCTAGATATTGTCTCGTTCAGATCTAGATATTGTCTCGCTCTGATCTAGAAATTGTCTCGTTCTGATCTAGAAATTGTCTCGTTCAGATCTAGAAATTGTCTCGCTCTGATCTAGAAATTGTCTCGTTCTGATCTAGATATTGTCTCGTTCTGATCTAGAAATTGTCTCGTTCTGATCTAAATGCTGTTTCGTTCAGATCTAGATATTGTCTCGTTCTGATCTAGAAATTGTCTCGCTCTGATCTAGATATTGTCTCGTTCTGATCTAGATATTGTCTCGTTCTGATCTAGATATTGTCTCGTTCTGATCTAGATATTGTCTCGTTCTGATCTAGATATTATCTCGTTCTGATCTAGATATTGTCTCGTTCTGATCTAGATATTGTCTCGTTCTGATATAGATATTGTCTCGTTCTGATCTAGATATTGTCTCGTTCTGATCTAGATATTGTCTCGTTCTGATCTAGATATTGTCTCGTTCTGATCTAGATATTGTCTCGTTCTGATATAGATATTGTCTCGTTCTGATCTAGATATTGTCTCGTTCTGATATAGATATTGTCTCGTTCTGATCTAGATATTGTCTCGTTCTGATCTACATATTGTCTCGACTGTAAGTGGCTGTGTTGTTGTCTTGCAGAACTGTCACGTAGTAATCACCGAAAATTTCGTTCCCGGGGACAAGAGATTCAGTTTCTCAAAGGTTGTCTCCTCTAACGGAAGATGTAAGAATGCAACTAATTGTTGGACTTCAGCTAAAATACAAGAGTAACGTCCAAAGATATCCATGAAGTTCCGGCTAGATATTGTGAAATGATTCTGTTTTCTTTGTTTATCTTTGTCTCCTAACCGCTACTGGTTGAACGTACAGTATTTATTAACAGTAGACTTAGCGAAAGGTTGATGTTATTTTTGGGATGTTATTTTTGTTCTTCACTTTAAGTCAACCAGTTAGACACATTCTTAAATCTGAAATGCTTACCAAAAGAACCCGGCTTCAGTGTTTTTAGAAAGAAAAACATAAAAAAATCCAGTGTAAATAACGCTATTCACTTTATAGGCTTCGTGATTGAAAACAATGTATCCTGGCAGGTGATGACATTAAAAATAAATAACACATAAGCACGTAAACGCTATAAAACTGGAATAATGTTTAAGCAAGTAATCGCTATAAAAACAAAATAACATTTAGGCCGGTTATCGCTGAGAAAATATGGCAACATTTAGGCACGTTACCGTCGTGATTATAATAATATTTCCATAATTTACCGACTTAAACTGACAAGAAAGAAACTGCTCGGGTACCTTATCAACTTGGGCAAAATGCAAAATTTAAAAAGTACAACAATACATAAAAAAATTTTGAATGAAGAATAACCCGTATTGAATAAATAATGTGTTAGGTATGGTAATGATGGATTCTGGTGTGGGGAAGTATGGGTGTAAGGGGCAGCTGACCACGTCCGGGGTAAACAGTACACGTTGAACGTGTATAGTAAAACTTATTCTAACAAAAAAAAAAAAAAAATTTACAGATTTGACAAGAGGAAATAAATTATCAAGGGTGAACAACTGTTTATACAAGCAGTGAACATACGTACACTCACATATAACTGGCGTCGAGTTACTTTGTGATGAAGCTTCTTGGGTGGCTACCTGCTCTACCAGGCTGTTACTGTTTGCTGCCTACAAGCATGAATAAACACAACAGCATTTAAGCATTTAAAGGAACTTGCTAAGATCTCTAAAAGACCTCGACTGGTCTCCCGGCGGTTCTTTTGATAATTGTTGATACCGAAAGAAAAGTGGCTTCTGTTTCCTAAGTTTACTTCTCAGTTAATAAGCTCGTCTCATGCAGCTTCCCATAGTATCTCTTAGGGACCAGACCTTTTTCCTGCCACACACACACCGGCTCCTACTACCACCTGAGATCCCTAGCCCGAGAATTGCTGTTCGACACCACAACCGCATCCAGCCCATACGTGCACGAACTGATCCCTATAAGAACAGCCCAGTCCCAACCATTGTAAAAATTATCAATAACTTGTAATAAACCAGTGTATTCACTCCCAGTAAACACTACTCCTTGCACTGTCACTATGTTGAAATGAACTGTAGTTTGAGCTTTTCCCCATCTAGTTATTATATATCTTATCTGTATCACTTATGTTACTTGTATATTACTTGTAATTCGAAACCCATTCCCCAAATATGTAACTCTATATTTTCAGCCTTCTGGCTGCCAAGCTCTTTCAGTAAACCGTTAATTATTATTATTATTATTATTATTATTATTATTACACACACACACACACACTCACTCACAATAACTACTACTACTACTTTGCTGTCATTCACAATCGAGTATGACGATCATCCAATTATGGTTCATAATATGAGTTATTAAGGATGTCACCTTCGTTGGTGAGTTCTGAGGTGAATAGAGGGGCCGATAGGGACCGGCAGGGTCGTCCGCAGATGTTGACCGCATGGAGGACTACTTCTAGTGCGTGAGGGGCGGAGGCAGCGTCTTTCCGGCGTTGGTGCTTGTCTGCCGGTGTACAGTCGGGCGAACTCGAAAGTATTGAAACCTTCTTGTGTGGTGCTCCTCCAAGCGTTAGGATGTGGAATAATCGTCTCCCAGGTGAAGGGGTCGATTTGGCACTTTTTCAGATTGTCTTAAGACTATCCTTATACCTTTTTAGTTGCCCGCAAGCGTTGCGTTTACTATTCGTTAGGTGACTGTAAAGTAGCTGCTTCGGCAGTCTTCTGTCGTCCATGCCGGTAACATGGCCAGTAGGGTGTGTTATACGGAGGCGAATTTTTTTTTTTTGAGTTTGAAAAATCGGCCCATGGTATTAATGATGTAGTTCTATGTGCAGAATCATGTGACATCTTCAGATTTGAAAAGTTTTCATTTTTTGCTAGGGAAATTTTAACTTGAAATCTTATGAAAATTCAGTATTCCCACCCTTTTACCAACACCACTAAATAGCTTATTTAAAGTAAAGTAAATGTATCAGGTTAATTTATTAGGATGAAAATGATCCAGAATAGTGAAACGAATGATCTTGACACATTTATTAAATTTAATATTCCTTTAGAAAACAAA
>NW_024713622.1:2500-12905 GCF_018991925.1 Homarus americanus | reverse complement strand
CTGAAATTAACACAGAAACATATCAAAACTGAAAAAATAATATAGACAGGAAGAAGTAATTGAACCACCTCCTGCCTCAATATACACATTTCTACATAAAACATTACTAGAGGAATAAAGATGAGAGTGACCAACCAGCTCCACTAAGAACCTGGCATACAGTGTACCTTTAGACTAACACAACTAACACTTAACTAACACCAAAAAAAAATGTGACTACCCTCCCAGTTACACAAGGACCTGGGCGGGCTCACCAACTCCAACAATAACAAAAATAATAATAATAAGCAGCATTATATAAATAAACCAATATTAATACAAAGGTCTGACGACCCAAGGGAGCAGAACAAAGACAAAACACCAATAAGAAAGATGAAGCGATCTGGTTGAGCCCAGATTCTTTCTACTCCTACTGCATTTCAGTTTCACCAATTTTTCTTCAATTCCCACAATCTTCTTTTCACCTCTTAACTAATGACTTCGTATCGTATCAAAATTATCTAGCCTAAACTGTTTAGCCTGACGAGTTTTTAATAAATCTGGTGATATGGAACCACACACAACCCCTTAACCTGGGATAATGCAATCAAATGGATAATTGCTAACTATTCTCAGAGATAATGCAATCAAATGGTTAGTTGCTAACCGGGGGCTGCGCCCCCGGACCCCCTGTGTTAGATACTGTATTTGGTCATGATGAATTGCTTATTAGACTATAAGAAATCCTCTTCCTTCTTGTATTGGCAAGGGGAGTTTGCTTTAACTTAGGTATGCTAGCCTAAGTAAAAATAGATGCCCCTTCCTTATTGGTGTTGTCGATGGCACAGCACAGCACAGCACCGTGCCTATGACGAAATCAACTTCATTAAACTCAACTCATACTTCAAATGCACCAAGAGAACTTGCACACCCGAATGGAAGACCGTCAGAGTCAATGGAGGGCCGATTTAATAGCATACTATACAAAATGATCCGAGAATCTGCAAATACCGAGTGGGAGACGGTCGTCAAAGCGTCCGCCCTTGTATGCTGGATGGCACTATTTCACTATAGTAAGGGGTAGGGGCACCTCGGTCATATTATACAACATACCAAAGAAGTTCCACACCCGCATGGGAGACCATCAGAGTCAATCGGGGTCGATTTGATAGCATACTACAGAAACTTGCACACCCGAATGGGAGACCGTCAAAGTCAATCCGGGGTCGATTTGATAGCATACTACAGAAACTTGCACACCCGAATGGGAGACCGTCAAAGTCAATCGGGGGTCGATTTAATAGCATACTACAGAAACTTGCACACCCGAATGGGAGACCGTCAAAGTCAATCGGGGATCGATTTGATAGCATACCACAGAAACTTGCACACCCGAATGGGAGACCGTCAAAGTCAATCGGGGGTCGATTTAATAGCATACTACAGAAACTTGCACACCCGAATGGGACACCGTCAAAGTCAATCGGGGGCCGATTTGATAGCATACTACAGAAACTTGCACACCCGAATGGGAGACCGTCAAAGTCAATCGGGGATCGATTTGATAGCATACCACAGAAACTTGCACACCCGAATGGGAGACCGTCAAAGTCAATCGGGGGTCGATTTAATAGCATACTACAGAAACTTGCACACCCGAATGGGAGACCGTCAAAGTCAATCGGGGGTCGATTTGATAGCATACTACAGAAACTTGCACACCCGAATGGGAGACAGTGAAAGTCAATCGGGGGTCGATTTAATAGCATACTACAGAAACTTGCACACCCGAATGGGAGACAGTCAAAGTCAATCGGGGGTCGATTTAATAGCATACTACAGAAACTTGCACACCCGAATGGGAGACGGTCAAAGTCAATCGGGGGTCGATTTGATAGCATACTACAGAAACTTGCACACCCGAATGCGAGACCGTCAAAGTCAATCGGGGTCGATTTAATAGCATACTACAGAAACTTGCACACCCGAATGGGAGACCGTCAGTCAATCGGGGTCGATTTAATAGCACACCGAATGTCAAAGTCAATCGGGGATCGATTTGATAGCATACCACAAAACTTGCACACCCGAATGGGGTCAAAGTCAATCGGGGTCGATTTAATAGCATACTAGAAACTTGCACACCGAATGGGACACCGTCAAAGTCAATCGGGGGTCGATTTGATAACATACTACAGAAACTTGCACACCGAATGGGAGACCGTCAAAGTCAATCGGGGATCGATTTGATAGCATACTACAGAAACTTGCACACCGAATGGGGAGACCGTCAAAGTCAATCTCGACATACTACAGAAACTTGCACACCCGAATGGGAGACCGTCAAAGTCAATCGGGGTCGATTTGATAGCATACTACAGAAACTTGCACACCAATGGGAGACAGTCAAAAGTCAATCGGGGTCGATTTAATAGCATACTACAGAAACTTGCACACCGAATGGGGAGACAGTCAAAAGTCAATCGGGGTCGATTTAATAGCATACTACAGAAACTTGCACGAATGGGAGACCGTCAAAGTCAATCGGGGTCGATTTATAGCATACTACAGAAACTTGCACACCCGAATGGGAGACCGTCAAAGTCAATCGGGGTCGATTTGATAGCATACTACAGAAACTTGCACACCGATGGGAGACAGTCAAAAGTCAATCGGGGTCGATTTAATAGCATACTACAGAAACTTGCACACCGAATGGGGAGACCGTCAAAGTCAATCGTCGATTTAATCATACTACAGAAACTTGCACACGAATGGTCATCAATATTTGATAGCATACTACAGAAACTTGCACACCGAATGGGAGACAGTCAAAGTCAATCGGGGTCGATTTAATAGCATACTACAGAAACACACCCGAATGGGAGACCGTCAAAGTCAATCGTCGATCATACTATCCGTCAAAGGGGTCGATCATACTACAGAAACTTGCACATGGAGACAGTCAAAGTCAATCGGGGGTCGATTTAATAGCATACTAGAAACTTGCACCCGAATGTTCAAAAGAGTCAAAGTCAATTCGATTTGATAGCATACTACCTTGCATTGAGCATACTTTTTGGACACTATCACAAAGGATCCGACACACCGAGTGTGATGAAAGCGTCCGCCCTTGTACACTGGATGGCACTATTTCACTATAGTAAGGGGGGGCACCTCGGTCATATTATACAACATACCAGAAAGTTCCACACCCGCATGGGAGACCGTCAAAAGTGAATCGGGGTCGATTTGATAGCATACTACAGAGAACTTGCACAAATGGGGAGACCGTCAAATCAATCGGGGTCGATTTGATAGCATACTACAGCCATCATCAATCGAGCATACTACAGAAACTTGGAATGGAGACCGTCAAAGTCAATCGGGGTCGATTTGATACTACAGAAACTTGCACACCCGAATGGGAGACCGTCAAAGTCAATCGGGGTCGATTTGATAGCATACTACAAAACCACACCCGAATGGGAGACAGTCAAAGTCAATCGGGGGTCGATTTAATAGCATACTACAGAAACTTGCACACCCGAATGGGAGACCGTCAAAGTCAATCGGGGGTCGATTTGATAGCATACTACAGAAACTTGCACACCCGAATGGGAGACCGTCAAAGTCAATCGGGGGTCGATTTGATAGCATACTACAGAAACTTGCACACCCGAATGGGAGACAGTGAAAGTCAATCGGGGGTCGATTTAATAGCATACTACAGAAACTTGCACACCCGAATGGGAGACAGTGAAAGTCAATCGGGGGTCGATTTAATAGCATACTACAGAAACTTGCACACCCGAATGGGAGACCGTCAAAGTCAATCGGGGGTCGATTTAATAGCATACTACAGAAACTTGCACACCCGAATGGGAGACCGTCAAAGTCAATCGGGGGTCGATTTGATAGCATACTACAGAAACTTGCACACCCGAATGGGAGACAGTCAAAGTCAATCGGGGGTCGATTTAATAGCATACTACAGAAACTTGCACACCCGAATGGGAGACCGTCAAAGTCAATCGGGGGTCGAGCATATTTTACAAAATGATCCGAGAATCTGCACACACACCGAGTGGGAGACGGTGATGAAAACGTCCGCCCTTATATGTTCGATTGCACTATTTCACTATATTAAGGGGAGAGGGTGCCTTCGCACACATATTTGGTGTGAAATATCTTCCGCCCCCCAGCGGAGCGCTTCGGCGCCTCTGCGAAGCAAAGCGCGGCATTCAAAAACAACAACCAAAATTGCCGTCGCTTTCCCTTCCCTGCCCTGCAATGGCTGGAGCAGCAGCAGCAGAAGAGAGAGAGAAAATAGTCTCATGGGGTCAGAGGAATGGCAGTGGAGCGCGACTATGAATTTCACTAGCCAGGTCTGTCTCCCAATTGAACATTATTACTCTTCGCGCAATACGTCGCCACTCACGGTTTCCGCTGCAGCAGCAGCACCATGCGCCTATTGTAAGTCCGAACTGGTTATTCGGCTGTTCGCGAACAGTCGGGTTTCTTTTAACCCCTTGCCTAACAAACGATCAAACAACTTCCACTCTCGAGGTGCGGTACGGTGACTGTCCTATCGTCCGCCTTTGTATGCTGATTGCACTATTTCACTGGCGGCTAAGGGAGAGGTGCCTCACACACCTATTCGGTGTGGAATACTTCCGCCTCAGCTGAGCGCTCGGGCGCCTATGAAGCAAAGCGCGGCATTCAAAACAACAAACCAAAGCTGTCGCCTTCCTGCCCTGCAATGGCTGGAGCAGCAGCAAGTAGAAGAAGAGAGAGAGAAAATAGTCTCATGGGGTCAGAGGAATGCGGTGGGAGTGCGATCTATAATTTCTACTAGCCAGGTCTGTCTCCCAATTGAACATTATTACCTTCGGCGCACAATGCCACCACGGTTTCGCGACAGCAGCATCAAGGATGTTAGCGCCTATTGTAAGTCCGAATCCGGGTTATTCGGCTGTTCGCGAACAGTCGGGTTTTAACCTTGCCTAACAAACGATCAAACAACTTCCACTCGAGGTGCGGTACGGTGACTGTCCTATCGTCCGCTCTTGTATGCTGGATTGCACCATTTCACTATATTAAGGGAGAGGGAAGCCTTCACACACCTATTCGGTGTGGAATATCTCCCCAGCGAGCGCTGGCGCCATGGGCAGCTGGGCATTCAAAACAACAACCAAAGTTGTCACGTTTCCCTTCCTGCCCTGCAATGGCTGGAGCAGCAGCAGCAGCAGAAGAAGAAGAAGAGAGAGAGAGAGAAAATAGTCTCATGGGGTCAGAGGAATGGCAGTGGAGCGCGATCTATGAATTTCACTAGCCAGGTCTGTCTCCCAATTGAACATTATTACTCTCTCGGCGCGCACGTCGCCACCACGGTTTCCGCGACAGCAGCAGCATCATGATGTTGCGTCTATTGTAAGTCCGGAACCGGGTTATTCGGCTGTTCGCGAACAGTCAGGTTTTAACCTTGCCTAACAAACGATCAAACAACTTCCACTCTCGAGGTGCGGTACGGTGACTGTCCTATCGTCCGCTCTTGTATGCTGGATTGCACTATTTCACTATATTAAGGGGAGAGGGTGCCTTCACACACATATTCGATGTGAAATATCTTCCGCCCCCCAGCGGAGCGCTTCGGCGCCTCTGCGAAGCAAAACGCGGCATTCAAAAACAACAACCAAAATTGCCGTCGATTTCCTCTCCCTGCCCTGCAATGGCTGGAGCAGAAGGAGAGCGAGAGAGAGAATAGTCTCATTGGGTCAGAGGAATGGCAGTGGAGCGGGCTAATGGCGAGTAGGCTCGCGATCTATCAATTACACTAGCCAGGTCGCTCTCCCTATTGAACATTATTACTCTCTCACGTCGCCACTGCGGTTTCCGCGACAGCAGCAGCATCATCATGATGTTGCATCCACCAATTAGTCCGGAACCGGGTTATTCGGCTGTCTGCGAACAGTCCGGTTTTAACCTTACCCAACATCCACTCTCGAGGTGCGGTACGGTGAATGTCCTATCGTCCGACCTTGTATGCTGGATTGCACTATTTCACTATATTAAGGGGAGAGGGTGCCTTCACACACATATTCGGTGTGAAATATTTTCCGCCCCTCAGCGGAGCGCTTCGGCGCCTCTGCGAAGCAAAGCGCGGCATTCAAAAACAACAACCAAAATTGCCGTCGCTTCCCTGCTCTGCAATGGCTGGAGCAGAAGGAGAGAGATTTTAGTCTCATTGGATCAGAGGAATGGCAGTGGAGCGGGCTTATGGCGAGTAGGCTCGCGCTCTATCTATTACACTTGCCAGGTCTCTCTCTTCCGTTTGGACATTATTTACTCCGTCTCTCTCTCTCTCTCGGCGCACACATCGCCACCCTACTAGTTTCCGTCACAGCATATGCTGCGGCCTTTCAGTCCGGAACGGGGCTCCCCTTCGCCTTGCTGTCTGCCCAACTTAGCGGACTTGCGTTGGCTGATCACCCCAGTCTTCGCGTCTGTGCCGGCCTTCAATGCAGCGCCCAACCGTCTCTTGACCGAGATTCATTGCACTATTCCACGCGCAAACGGCTACCCTAAATGTGCATAGACAACGCTCATGGTTCAACACGACCAGGGCGCAGTCTGGGAGCCGAGTATACTAAAAAGAGAGTTTAGCAGCCAAAACTCGTCAAAGCACACGTTGGGTTACCCCATCACCTAACAACGATGATGGCGGTTCCCACCCGTGAAATACACAACCTAACCAATATTGGGCGACGATGGCGCTCATGAGCCCACGTCCCCACAAACAGTAAGAGAAAGAGAGAGAGGAGGAGATGGGCCAATGTCTTATGCCTCGCTGGGGCAAAGAGAAGAGAAGAGGAGCGGATAAGGGAGGAGATTGGCCAACGTGCGGTCCCTCGCCCAATGTCGGCTGCCTCGCTGGAGCTGGGTAAAGAGGAGAGGAGCGGATAAGGGAGGAGATTGGCACACACGGTGGCGCTGCCGGCGCCGAGGATAGCAAGAGAAGGTGCAGTTTGATCTGATCATCTGGTTTGCTATTTCTCTAAGGCCAACGTGCGGTCCCTCGCCCAATGTCGGCTGCCTCGCTGGGGCAAAGAGAAGAGGAGAGGATAAGGGAGGAGATTGGCACACACGGTGGCGCTGCCGGCGCCGAGGATAGCGAGAGAAGGTGCAGTTTGATCTGATCATCTGGTTTGCTATTTCTCTAAGGCCAACGTGCGGTCCCTCGCCCAATGTCTTCTGCCTCGCTGGGGCAAAGAGAAGAGGAGCGGATAAGGGAGGAGATTCGCCAACGTGCGGTCCCTCGCCCAATGTCGGCTGCCTCGCTGGAGCTGGGGCAAAGAGGAGCGGATAAGGGAGGAGATTGGCACACACGGTGGCGCTGCCGGCGCCGAGGATAGCAAGAGAAGGTGCAGTTAGATCTGATCATCTGGTTTGCTATTTCTCTAAGGCCAACGTGCGGTCCCTCGCCCAATGTCTTCTGCCTCTCTCTCAATCTCACTATTTTGGCCGCCGTGATAGGCGCCACCAACAGCAGCAGCTACCTGGTTGATCCTGCCAGTAGTCATATGCTTGTCTCAAAGATTAAGCCATGCATGTGTAAGTACAAGCCGATTTAAGGCGAAACCGCGAATGGCTCATTAAATCAGCTATGTTCATTGGATCTGTAAACCCACTTACTTGGATAACTGTGGCAATTCTAGAGCTAATACATGCAATTGGTCTCTGACCGCAAGGGAAGAGCGCTTTTATTAGTTCAAAACTGGTCGGGCCCCGGTCCGTAACCCACCTGTGGTGAATCTGAATAACTTCGGGCTGAGCGCACGGTCTCCGCACCGGCGCCGCTTCTTTCAAGTGTCTGCCTTATCAGCTTTCGATTGTAGGTTATGCGCCTACAATGGCTATAACAGGTAACGGGGAATCAGGGTTCGATTCCGGAGAGGGAGCCTGAGAAACGGCTACCACATCTAAGGAAGGCAGCAGGCACGCAAATTACCCACTCCCGGCACGGGGAGGTAGTGACGAAAAATAACGATGTGAGTCTCATCCGAGGGCCTCGCAATCGGAATGAAATGCACTAAATCCTTTTAACGAAGTATCCATTGGAGGGCAAGTCTGGTGCCAGCAGCCGCGGTAATTCCAACTCCAATAGCGTATATTAAAGTTGTTGCGGTTAAAAAGCTCGTAGTTGGATCTCCAGTTCCGAATGACGGTGCACCGCCCGGTGTTTACTGTGCGCTCCGAACAGCCGCCCGCCGGCGCTCGCACGGGATGCTCTTTGTCCGAGTGTCCCGAGTGGCCGGAGAGTTTACTGAAAAAATTAGAGTGCTCAGAGCAGGCTATTTGAATGGCCCGAATGGTGATGCATGGAATAATGGAATAGGACCTCGGTTCTTTTGTTGGTTTCAGGACCAGAGGTAATGACTAATCAGGAACAGGCAGGGGCATTCGTATTGCGACGCTAGAGGTGAAATTCTTGGACCGTCGCAAGACCGAACTACTGCAACATTTGCCAGGATGTTTTCATTAATCAAGAACGAAAGTTAGAGGTTCGAAGGCGATCGAATGCCGCCCTAGTTCTAACCATAAACGATGCCAACTAGCGATCCGCCGGCGTTATTCCCATGACCCGGCGGGCAGCTTCCGGGAAACCAAAGTCTTTGGGTTCCGGGGGAAGTATGGTTGCAAAGCTGAAACTTAAAGGAATTGACGGAAGGCACCACCAGGAGTGGAGCCTGCGGCTTAATTTGACTCAACACGGGAAACCTCACCAGGCCCAGACACCGGAAGGATTGACAGATTGAGAGCTCTTTCTCGATTCGGTGGGTGGTGGTGCATGGCCGTTCTTAGTTGGTGGAGCAATTTGTCTGGTTAATTCCGATAACGAACGAGACTCTGGCCTACTAAGTAGTCGACGGATCTCCAGAAAATGGTGTCCAGTTCGCAACTTCTTCTTAGAGGGATAAGCGGCAATTCTAGCCGCACGAGATTGAGCAATAACCTGGTCTGTGATGCCCTTAGATGTTCTGGGCCGCACGCGCGCTACACTGAAGGGATCAACGAGTTTTCCCCCTCCGAGAGGAGCGGGTAACCCGTTCAAAGCCTTTCTTGATAGGGATTGGGGCTTGCAATTGTTTCCCATGAACGAGGAATTCCCAGTAAGTGCAAGTCATCAGCTTGCGCTGACTACGTCCCTGGCCTTTGTACACACCGCCCGTCGCTACTACCGATTGAATGATTTAGTGAGGCCTTCGGACTGGCGCTCTTGGATTGTCGGCCCCGTTGCCCGCGAGGGTTTTCTGGGGTCGTCGCCTCGAGCTGACGGAAAGATGTCCAAACTTGATCATTTAGAGGAAGTAAAAGTCGTAACAAGGTTTCCGTAGGTGAACCTGCGGAAGGATCATTAACAGAGAGAAAGAGAACGGGGCGCTCTTAAAACTACTACTACTCACCTGATTTGGGCGGTCTCGGGCTCTGCTCTGGCAACTCCAGCAGCGAAAGAGGACAATCCCGGCCCCCGCACCAAAAGTAGGTACCACCACGCTGTAGGTGGACCACACTCGGGCGAGAGCGCGAAGACCGGAGGAGGAGGACGGACGGGGCTTTGGACGGCTGCCCGTCCGTTCCTTACTACCGGCGAATAAGCCTCTTGACCCAAAAGAGTGAAATTCAAGTGTCAAAAAACAACAACAAGCCGTCCGGCCAAACCCAAACCACAAACTTGGGCTATGTCTGTCAAACCCTTTCATTGAGACTCGACCTGTGATGGTTAGTCGCAAAAAGACCAAATGGCAAATACACAACTCTTAACGGGGGATCCACTCGGCTCGTGGGTCGACTGAAGACCGCAGCAAACTGCGTGTCGGTATGAATCACCAGAATACCAGATACATCGACAAGTTGAACGCATATTGCGGCGGCAGCAGCTATGAGCTTGTCGCCGCCACTCCTCTACGGTCGGAAATATACATCCATCGGTTGCTGCGAGTTCGGTGCCTGCTGACTGTCTCCCCGACACGAGGTAACCCGAACCGAGCTTCCGCCTTGGGGTTTAATCGCCCGCGCCTTGCGCAGGCGTGCCCTTAAAGCAACAAGCCTATCACTACTTAAGTCCATGGACTTGGCGCACCCATTCAACCGCGCAAAGCGACGGTTGTGCCCTCGCAAATAACTGGGCTGACGCTCTTTTTGCCTGCTGTCCACAGAGACACGAATGGCCGTCGGCCGCTCATGGCTGATGCTGCACATGTTCTAAGAGGCACTCCATCCCACGAAGAGGAAACGAAACCGGGTCGGATATCTTTTAAGTAAGCCCCGCCGGAATTTCATCTATCACCTCGAAAAGAGTGCTTGGCATGCATTGCAGTGGAACCTAAATTGATGAGTGCGCCTGGGCCCGCAGTCTACCATG